>NC_090726.1:59477423-59499923 GCF_036898095.1 Palaemon carinicauda | reverse complement strand
TATATGCATGTGTTTGTGTGACTGTGTGTGTTTAAACCATTGAATTCCGAACTACTCAGTCAAGGTGGAAATTGATATCAACAAACGCATTTTTTAGCACCCATCTACTGTGATGTTTTATAATAATTTCTATCATGGATGTTATCTCTCCTCAGATCTCCTGAATCATTGTTCCAACCCATATTCTCCCATTCTCTCCACTGACCAAACTACCCGTGCTCCTTCTGATCCATTTGTTTCCCGACAACGTCTATTTGTTTGAAGTTCAGTAAGCTCACTTCAATGCCCAATAGAATAAATGTTTAACATTAAATGCTGATGTATATTCATTTTCCTTTGTTCTTTAATTCAATATTCTTTCTTACATCTCTTCAATTTTCCTTGTTTTGTATTTTTAGTTTATATATGTTTTGCAGTGCCCCAATTACCTTTCAGGAAAACTCAACTAGTATATTTTATTACATATACCCCTCAATTCTTTCAGGAGCAAGGACTGACGATGCCGAGACCTATTCTTAAACCTAGAAATGTATGCTTAACTGTTCCACAGGAATATCTTAATGTTCAGTCGCCAAATCTAATTACTTCATGATCAGTTAAACATTTTTTTTTCTATCATCATTCCAGGTGAAATTGTTACAATCTCTCGCCTTGCCTGGCTTATAGGAGATCCAAATGGCTTTGATAAAGAAAACTGTGTTGGATTGACATTAGGCGGGTTTCTCGTTGACATCGATTGTAATTCCTGGCATCGCGTGTTATGTGTTAAGAAATTCT
Organism: Palaemon carinicauda; assembly: GCF_036898095.1. Taxonomy (NCBI): domain Eukaryota; kingdom Metazoa; phylum Arthropoda; class Malacostraca; order Decapoda; family Palaemonidae; genus Palaemon; species Palaemon carinicauda. The sequence continues at coordinate 59,499,146 of NC_090726.1, read as the reverse complement.
CCTTAATGTAGACCTACAGAGTACGCCTTTTTTATAGTTACTTAACAACTTTGGGAAATCATCTAGTCAAATTCAGGGCTGCTTTATTTTCTCAGGAAGTTTCTTTGCACTTGTTGATGAGCTCTGGAATATCCTCCCTGCCTTCGCTTTCCATGATCAAAGTGCTTCTCCTTTCTATCTTGATTCACTCTAAATTGCTTCGAGGTTTAGGCCCAAATTATGCTTCCATTTCATATCTTATTTTGTCAAGTCTTTGTTTAATAAGTACCTTTAATCATTCCGTCCCTTCAACATTTGCTTTAAAGAAACTGTTAAGAATAAGAAATATTTTTTTTACATCATTCTTGATAACTTACATTAACTAACTAATGAAAAAGAGGAAAACTATGTAGGCCTATGTTTACATTTAAATCATTATACGTCCAAAAGCTTTTGTTTGTGATTTATCTTACTATTTTCCTGGTGCATTAAATATACACGAAAATAACCATGTTTCTAAAAGCATATCTTTGTATTTATCCTAAGAAGTTGTATATCCCGCAGTAACCTTTCCAATGGTAAATTCAGGTGTAACACTTCCCGTGTTAATCCTGGTATAACCTCCCCTGTGGTTAATCCAGGCGCAACCTTTCCGTGTCAATTCTGGTGTAACATTTCCGGTGGTATATCCTGGTGCAACTCTAATGGTTATAAATCCTCGTGCAACCTTTCCGGTAATGAATCCAGGTGCAACCCTTATGGTGGTAAATCCAAGTGCAACCCTATCGGTGTTAATCCTGATGTAACCTTTCTGGTGGTAAATACAGGTGTAATCCTTCTGGTGTTAATCCTGGTGCAACCTTTCCAGCAGTAAATCCATGTGCAATCCTTATGGTGGTAAATCTTGGTGTAACCTTCCGGTGTTAATCCTGGTGCAACCCCTCCGGTGGTAAATCCAGGTGCAACTCTTCTGGTTTCAATCCTGATGTAACATTTCCAATGGTAAATCCAGGTGCAAACCTTATGGTGGTAAATCCTGGCAAACTTTTCTAGTTAGATCCAGGTGCATCCCTTTAGGTGGTAAATCCTGGTGTAACCCTTCAGCTTTTAATCCTTGTGTGACCTTTCTGGTGGTAAATCCAGGTGTAATCCTTCTGATGTTAATCCTAGTGCAACATATCGAGTGTTAAATCTAAGGGCCACCCTTACGGTGGTAAATCTTGGTGTAACCTTTCTGGTGTTAATCCTGGTGTAACCTTCCCGGTTGTAAATCCAGGTGAAGCTCTTCTGGTGTCAATCCTGGTGTAGCCTTTCCAGTGGCAAATCCAGGTGCAACCCATATGATAGTAAATCCTGATGTAACCCTTCTGGTGTTAATCCTGATGCAACCCTTTCGGTGTTATTCCTGGTGTAACCTTTCCGGTAGTAAATCCGGGTGCAGCCCTCCTGGTGTCAATCCTGGTGTAACGTTTCTGGTGGTAAATCCAGGTGCAACCCATATGATAGTAAATCCTGATGCAACCCTTCCGGGGTTAATCCTGATGTAACATTTTTGGAGATATCTTGAGGTGCAACCATTATGGGGGTAAATCGTAGTGTAACCCTTCCAGTGTTAATCCTGATGTAACCTTATCACTAGTAAATTCAGGTGCAACCCTTCCGGTGTCAGTCTTGGTGTAACCTTCCTGTTGATATATTCAGGTGTAACCCTTCTGGTGTCAATCCTGGTGTAACCTTTCTAGGAGTAAATCCAGGTGCAACCCTTATGGTAGTAAATCCTTGGTGCTGATCATGCGTATACATGGTCATTCTCTATTTCATTGTCCTTCTAGCTAGGGGATTGTCACTGTTTCTTGTCTCTGCCATGCCCTTTCCAGTGGTAAATCCAGGTGCAACCTGTATGGTGGTATATCCTGGTGTAATTCTTCCGGTGTTAATCCTGATACAACCATTTCAGTGGGGAATCCATGCGTAACTTTTCCTGTGTTAATCTTTGTGCGACATTTTCGGTGGTGAATCCAGGTGCAACCCTTATGGTGGTAAATCTGGTGTGACTTTCCTATGTTAATCCTGGTGTAACCTTTCTGGTGGTAATTCTAGGTTTAATCTTTCCGGTGTTAATCCTGAAGTAACCTTTCCGGTGGTAAATCCAGGTGCAACCCTTAGGGTGGCAAATCCTGATGCAACCTTTCTGATGGTAATTCCTGGTTTAAAACCTTCAGATTCTCAACAAGTATCGTGGATTTGGATTTAGGACTTTGGATAATATAGCCCAGCCCTGGGGTCCGTGAGTCCAATCGGCACCCAAGTTACACCATGAAATAAAAGTTAGAAAGATATCGAGCACCAAGAAGAAAAAAAAAAAGGAAGAGGGAATGGAAGTTATGAAAGTACTAAACAATGGAAAACGAATTAAAAAAAAATTTACATTTTTAAAACCTGATCCTGGGACATTTTGTTTTCAATCTGCTCTTTACTGACATTAGCGAATGCTTTTCTGAAAAGCCAGGTTACTGATTTATTATGAAAAAATGAAGGAAATGCAATGAAAATATAAAAACTAAGAATCAAGAAGTTTTATAGACTAGCAGCCTAATGACTGACATGTTTAAGTTATTGCCAGAGAGTTTAATATTTGGGTAATTGTTTATAAGACCACGCTCTCCATTCACTCCCAAATTATGCAGTCCTGCAGCTCTCCTCTTTTTGTATAGTAATTAGGAAGTTCTTTAAATGCTGGGAAAGCAAATAATGGCAAGATATGTTGAGGAAGGGGGAAGGGGATATAAAAAGAAAATAGCTCGGTTTCCTCACTAAACGACTTGGAACTGACATGTCAACATAGTCAACCAAGCAGAATTCGTGATGCCAGCGTACATAAACAGAAGTTCGTGATGCCAGCATACATTTGATATACTGTATATTCAAAATATACTTAATTAAAAATGAATTAATTACTCAAAAGTGTCCATAAAATATACAATTTACAAATAGTGACCCTTTTGAGTAATCACTCAATTTTTGATTAAGTATATTTTGAATATACAGTATACATAATGGACGCTGGCATAACGAATTTTGTGTGGTTGACTATGTTGACATGTCAGTTCCAAGTCGTTTAGTGAGGAAACCGAGCTATTTTCTTTTTATATCCCCTTCCCCCTTCCTCAACATATCTTGCCATTTGTTGCTTTCCCAGCATTTAAGGAACCTCTTAATTACTATACAAGAAGAGGAGAGCTGCAGGACTGCATAATTTGGGAGTGAATGGAGAGCGTGGTCTTGTAAATAATTTCGAAGATTTGTTTAGTCATATGGAAAGGTTGATAGCAAGATTAAAAGTGATAATATGATGTACTTTTTAATCTCATGGTAAAAGGTTAATGGTACAACAAAGAGTAACTGTATCTTATATTTACTGAAAAAGAATTACAGATTAAAGGATTGTATATATATATATATATATATATATATATATATATATATATATATATATATATATACATATATATATATGTATATATATATATATATATATATATATATATATATATATATATATAAATATGGATCTACCCTAAGATTCCTACTTCCTACTGTATCTCACTTCATAAAAGTAATTGCTCTTTCACCCTCAACTGCTGTATTCAATCAACGTACGAATTAGAACAGTAAACATTAAAACAGTACCCAGTTCAAAATTATTGTACATTGAGTCACACTATACATGGTCTAACAAACTTTTATGAGTGCGCCTATCCTAAAGCACTTGGACTTAAACCTAAAATGAAATATTTTTCAAACCTATCTAAAATCAATCAAGAGTAATAAATATATATTTATTACCAAGGTTTATAGTGTGCCCATTTCATTAACAAGTATAGTACATTAAAGCACTTAGAAGCTACATAACACACAAGGAATAGCCTACGCTTCCTCTATTTCGTCGGTGAATTGTTCTTCATAGTGAACGTTGGTAGCCAGCATACTCTTCTTATAGCCAATAATCGAATATGTCAGGAGAAAGATGAAGGAGATGATTGGATAAACAATGCGGCTGATGTAATTCACTCTTGTGGCGCGAAGGCGGTTCAGAACAGCCCGGTCGAACTGGTTTAGTCTCATGAGGCCATTAACGGTCAGATCCTTCTCCTTGTTGCCTACTTCCGTCTGAGGACCGAGGTACATTATTATTATTATTATTATTATTATTATTATTATTATTATTATTATTATTATTATTATATAAGCTACAACCCTAGTTAGAAAAGCAGGATGCTACAAGCCCAAGGACTCCAACAGGGAAAAAATAGCCTAGTGTTGAAGGGAAACAAGGAAATAAACGACAAAAAAGTAATGAGCAATTGAAACAAAATGTTTTAGATCAGTAACATTAAAATAGATCTATCATATATAAACTAAAGAAACTTCTAAGAAAAAAAAAGATAAAACACGAGGAAGAGAAATAAGATAGAATAGTGTGCCCGAGTGTACTCTCAATCAAAAGAACTCTACCCCAAGACAGTAGAAGACCATGGTACAAAGGCTATGGCACTGCATAATTAGGGGGAAATTATATTAATTATACCCGGGAATTGCAATGTTATACTACGGAGGATCACACGTCAACATTTCACAGTTTCTGTAAAATCAAAGAGCACCAGCCAGGAGTGAGAATTTGTATATTTTACAAGGCAATTCCTTATTGCTTCTCAACTACATTTCATTCTTATTCAAATACCTGTTCGTATGCTTGTTTTATTATTATTATTCATTTGTTCTAGTTATTAATAACTTGTATTATTTTTCATCTAAATAAAGATATTCTGATCTGTCAGTATTAAATTACTATGGCCATGGTCGTTTTGTCTTACCTAATGCGATTAAGTATCTACCTGTATTTTGTATAGTAATAACAGTCAGACCAACTTTTGTTACTATCGCAACTATGCATATTGCTATTAGAAGAAACATGTATTATTCTCTTATAGATAGGACTGGGTTACTATCTAGCAACACACACACACGCGCGCGCGCTCAAACCTTTGGGGAGCATGAACTTGACATTCGTGTAAGATTTGTTGGTACCAATTCGGTCCAAAATTATAAATTTTCACCTATCTATATTCTATGAAATCCCATTAAAGCTGTAGTTACTAAATATGTTTCATATTTCAAACTTGAAATGTAATCCAGGTTATGAGGCCAACAAGTTCAAACTGACAACGAATGAATAAAATATAACTGTTTGCTTTCCATTATCAATCTTCAATACCGGCCAGAGGAAGTACCTAACTGGTGCAAAAATCAAACACAGGGGTCATTGAGGTTATGAATGTACTGACTTAAAAAGGAGAAAAAAAAATAGGTTTTGTGGATACTTACAAACAAATACTGAATTATAACAACAACGACACACACTGCAAACAAACTTATGACACAGTAGACGAACCACACGTCAACCAGTTTCAGGTAGGCTGTTCTTGGGATGGATGTGCTCACCTGAGAAAGAGAAGCAAGAAGAAGAGTTACAATGATTTACAAGGATTTTGGATGTCCCAAAGACTTTTTAGTTTATCTGCGGAGACTCCGTTTGCTCTTGGGTTGAGCGAATTAGTTTAAATGTTTAGAGTTTTTATGATGGTGTCTAGCTTATTCTTTAAATCGTTCACCGTGTTACTGTTCACTATAACCGCTGGAAGTCTGTTATTATTATTATTATTATTATTATTATTATTATTATTATTATTATTATTATTATTATTATTATTCGCTAAGCCACAACCTTAGTTGGAAAAGCAAGAAGCTATAAGCCCAGGGGCTCCAACAGGGAAAAATAGCCCAGGTAGGAAAGGAAATAAGGAAATAAATAAACGATATGAGAAATAATGAACAATTATAATAAAAAACAGTTACAACATCAAAACAGATATTTTATATATAAACTATAAAAAGACGTTTTTCAGCCTGTACTACCTAAAAACATTTGCTGCAAGTTTGAACTTTTGAAGTTCTACTGATTCAAAGATCCTTTCACAACTTGGTCACAGCTGGAATAACACCTCTAGAATACGTATAGTATTGAGCCTCATGGTGGAGAAGGCCTGACTATTTGAATTAACTGCATGCCTAATTGAACGACAGTGCCAGAGATAAATATCTAGATCAGGAGTAACAAATTTAATAGACCGTAAGTTCCTGTCCAACAAATTAAGATGAGAGACATCAGCTGAAGACCAGATAGGAGAACAATACTCGAAAGAAGGTAGAATGAAAGAATTAAAACATTTCAGAATAGATTGATCACCGAAAATCTTAAAATACTTTCTCAATAAGACATTTTTTTGTGCAATTGAGGAAGACACAGACCTAATGAGTTTCTCGAAAGTAGATTTGCTGGCGAGAATCACACCTAAAACTTTAATTTCAAAAGAGTCATACAGAGTTAAAGAAACATTATCAATGCTGAGATCTGGATGTTAAGGAGCCACTGTCCTTGACCTACTTGAAATCATACTGAGTTTTGTTAGGATTCTACTTCACACCCCATAACTTGCACCATGCACTAATTTTAGCTAGATCTCTATTAAGGGATTCAGCAACCCCAGATCTACATTCAGGAGATGGAATTGATGCAAAGAGAGTAGCATCATCTGCATATGCAACAAGCTTGTTTTCTAGGTCAACCCACATGTCATGTGTATATAGTATGAAAAATAATGGGACAAGAACACTACCCTAAGGAACACCAGATATCACATTCTTATACTCACCATGGTGTCCATCAACAACAACCCTTTGTGATATATTACTTAAAAATTCAATAGTAATGCTAAGAAACGACCCACCCCCTCCCAACTGTTTGATTTTGAAAACAAGGGCCTCATGATTAACACGGTCAAAGGCAGCACTAAAATCAAGGCTAACCATACGAACTTACAGACTACAATCAAGGAATTTCTGTACAGCAATACATTGTTCCATGTATTCACTATGTTGTATGTAAAGAAATCACATTATCTCTGAACTAAAGAAGAAGAAGAAGAAGAGAGAGAGAGAGAGAGAGAGAGAGAGAGAGAGAGAGAGAGAGAGAGAGATTAATTTTTATCTGAATAGTCACGTTTTGCAATTTATTAAAAATCTCCATTGTTCGTGGCCCATTAGACTGCAAATAGGGAAACCAATCTACATCTGGAAAAAAAGACAAAAGAAAAGAAAAATAATATACATATGACTAGAATGAATTAAATCTCGATGTTGTTACCATTTATTTAAAAAGTTAATAAATCTGTAGCTGAGACGAATGAAATTTATCTTTACTTCAAGTTAGTTGGTTCATACTCCATTTTATAGAAATTTAGTCTTCTTTTGGGTAAAACTATTATTACGAGGTCAAGCCCTAATGGCAATATGAGTAGTAGTAGTATTCATAACTTGTTATGTCTATTACCACAGATAGAGCGAGGTGATAGAGATCCTTTTCAATCATTCCTTCAAAGGTTTAAAGGTCACTCATGAATGGCAGAGGCAAGGGATACTGCCAATTCCCCAGCTAGCAGTGCAATGCCCTAGAGACTGGCCATATAGGCTACCAATACGATCAGCGCCAAAACCCTTCTCCACCCAAGCTAGGACCAGGGAGGACCAGGCAATGGCTGTTGAAGACTCAGTAGGTAGACCTATAGACGCCCCAAAACACCCAATTCTTAGCTCACAAGGATGGTGAGGTTGTAGACACTAAAGAAACCATCTAGCTTGAGCATGACTCGAACCCCAGTCCGTCGATCGCCCAGAAGGACGTTTCCTACAGGACGCCAGAAACTTATTATTGTTATTATTATTATTATTCCCCTAGTTGGAAAAGCAGGATTCTATAAGCCCAAGGGGTCCAAAGGGAAAAATAGCCCAGCGAGGAAAGGAAATAAGGGAACAAATAAACTATATGAAAAGTAATTATTCTAAAAACAATAACATTTAATCAGATATGTCATATATAAACTGTAAAAAGACTTATGTCAGCCTGTTCAACATAAAAAAAAAAAGATTGCTGGAAGTTTGAACTTTTGAAGTTCAACCGATTCAACTACCCGATTGGGAAGATCATTCTACAACTTGGGCGCAGCTCATGGGCGTAGGAGTAGGGAGAAAGTTGCTATAACCCCTCACCTTTTTTTTGCAGTCAATTTACTCTTCTATCCTTTACTTCAGAAAACGTTAAAATATATTAAACTGCAAAAATGTAGTAACTCAGAAAAGATTTAAAGGTATTAAATTGCATAAATCTAGTAACTCATTCTACATAAGAATTATCATTTTAAAACAATATCTCGAATAGAAGATTTTTTTTAACAGGTATACATATATTTCTATATTAGAGTAAGAAATTATTCTACTTATATGTATGTACACACACACACACACACACACACATATATATATATATATATATATATATATATATATACATATATATATATATATATGTATATATATATATATATATATGTATATATGTATGTACATATATATATATATATATATATATATATATATATATATATATATATATATATATATATCATGGACATAGGAGCATTTTTTCGGGTTGGGGGCTAAAGTTTGAAAAATCACTAACGGTGGGGCGTCCTCTACTTTAGTTTGCTCTTGTATCTATATTACTCTTTTTCTGTCTCTTAGTGTTAATCCTATCATTATTCTTTCCAAAAATATTTGATTTGTTACTAGCATATGTTTTAAGGCTTTAGTAAGGCTCTAAGTTTCTGATGCATAAGTTAATACTTGTAGGACCATCTGGTTGAATACTTTTCTTTTTAGAGAAACTGGCATATTACGTTTCATTATGTCTTTTTGTTTACCAAAAGCTCTCCATCTCATGCTTATCCTTCTCTTAATTTCGGTTTCATGTCTTGGGAAACACCTATTGTCTGTCCTAAATATGTATATTAATTAACAACCTCCAGAGGTTCGTTTTAACAATGATTTGTTGTCTCACTCCATTTTCATTGAATATCATCTTAGTTTTACTCACTTTCATTTCAAGTCCGACTACATTTTTTGCTTTCTCTAATCAAATTTTCTCTCATTTGTAATTCCTCTCATGATTCACATACAGAACTAACAGAAGTGAGTCATCTGCAAATCTTAAGCTTCTAAGGTATTCCCCATTAATGTTAATTCCTATATTTTCCCATCTTATTTTTTAAACTACTTCTTGACATCCTGTGAATAATATATTGCGGGTGGGGTCTCCCTGTCTAACTCCTTTCTCAATCGGAGTTTTAGAATGGCTGTACTTCCTGTATAGATATCGTCAAGTGTTCTAATTAAGTACCATCTATCCCTCGTCTTTGGAGGGCTTTTATTACTGCAAAAGTTTTGAAAAAAATCAAAAGCTTTCTTAATCTTTAAATGCTATTAACATTGGTTTGTCATACTAAGTTTATTTTTCCATTTGGTGATTAATTACATGAATATGGATAGTTGAATATTAACTTCTAAAACCTGCCTATTAGTCTAGCTTTCTTTTCGAATATGATCTTTGTAAATATTTCATATATTACTGTAAGTAAACTTATTGGGCTGTATTTTTCAGGTCTTTTGTGTCTCTTTTTGCGAAATAATATAGTGAGAAATGTATTCCAAGCTGAAGGTATAGAGCAGTTCTGCAAACCTTTTGTGTAAAGTTCAGCGAGGTTTACTACTATGAATTATCCATTATTCAATAATAAATCAATTTGTTAGGCCATCTTCTTCTGCTTTGCCTCTTTTCCTGACTTTTCATGCTTTCTTACTTCTACTTGCGAGGTTATAGGTTGGCCAGGGCACCAGCCACCCATTGAGATACTACCGCTAGAGAGTTATAGGGTCCTTTGACTGGCCAGACAGTACTACTTTTGATCCCTTTCTCTGGTTACGGTTCATTTCATCCTGTCTGACACATACACAGAATAGTCTGGCCTATTCTTTACACATTCTCCTATTTCCTCATACACTTGACAACATTGAAATTACCAAACAATTCTTCTTCTCTCAAGAGGTTAACTCCTGCACTGTTATTGTTCATTGGCTACTTTCCTCTTGGTAAGGGTAGAAGAGACTCTTTAGCTATGGTAAGTAGCTCTTCTAGGAGGACACTCCAAAATCAAATCATTGTTCTCTAGTTTTAGATAGTGCCATAGTCTCTGTACTATGGTCTTCCGCTGTCTTGGGGTAGAGATCTCTTATTGACGGTACACTTGGGCACACTATTCTATCTTGTTTCTCATCCTCTTGTTATTTTATAGTTTATATAAAAAAGAACTATTTTAATATTATCATTGTTCTTAAACTTCTCTTGAAGTTTATATCTTTTTTTTCTGTCCTCACTGGGCTATTTTCCCTATTGGATCCCCTGTGCTTATAGCATCCTGCTTTTCCAACTAGGGTTGTAGCTTAGCAAGTAATAATAATAATAATAATAATAATAATAATAATAATAATAATAATAATAATAATAATAATGTTACTTTCGATACCGGTGTGGTGTTTCATTATTTCAATTGGCAAAATTATTTCTTATACCACTATTGTATGGCATTGTATAGAAATCCTCTGCAATATTTATCACTTCATCTCTTTTGTTGATGTAACCATTTCCATCCGCTAAAGCAAACATTTGTTGGCGCCGTCCCAAGACTCCTTTTTATTAATTTGATGCTTTTTCCTTTCTTTTGTGTTACCTCAATTTTGGTCTGATTATGTTTACGAATATCTTGGGTTTTTAGTTTATTGTCTTGGATAGTTCTACTGATTCTATTTTATCTCTCTTTGATTTTACCCTCATTTCAATTCTTTTCTTTATCACATTTTTGGTGCTTTATGATAGTTTTCCTTGATTTTGTTTAGAAACTTTTTCTACCTATCTCTTATGCTGATCCCAATGAAAATTTTTTTAAATTACCTTTTATTTCCTCTTTATTTGCTTCTATTTCGTCATCTAGCTAGGAGTACCTATTGCTAAACTAAACTCATCATATTTTTCTCTTATTACAGGAGTGTCTAATTTTTTTCTTAAAATGTTTTTCTTCCTTTCCTTAGATCTAGAAAAATTTTACTTCTTGACTTTAACATGTTTAACTCTGTTACATCTTTTACTAAATTAGCTAAATCTATTTTTTTTTCGTTTCTACATTTAGTATTGAGCCTCCTGATGGAGAAAGTATGACTATTAGAATTAACTGTATACCTAGTATTACGAATAGGATGATACTGTCCGGGAAGATCTGCCTGTAAAGGATAGTCAGAATTATGAAAAATCTTACGCAACATGCATAACGAGCTAATTGAACGACGGTGCCAGAGATTACCTGGGAGAAGAAGGTAGCCTCGACCAGAAGGCCCGTCAGTCCAACCATGATTCTCTCTTCAAAGGCAGTGAGTGGGTAAAATAGGATGGAGTAACCAATAACGATGATAATACTCGTGGGAAGGTAGGTGGAGAAGATGTAAAACGTCGAAAGGCTGTGGAAGGTCAATTTCACTGCTAGACCGCTGTAGTTGCCCTGTGGAAGAAGAACTGTAAATTTTAAAATATTTGCAGATTTTGGGGACTAGCGTTTGACCTGGATCTGTTGAAGCTACGGGAGATTCTAAAACCCAAATTCGTAACTGAATGTGTCCGACTGGAAGAGAATTAAAGTTTTTTTTTTTTTTAAGGTTCGATGCTTATTATTTAAATGGGAGATTAATCAGCCTAATGATTCGTTTATTCTTAATTTGAGAGTAACGAATTAGCGGGAAAATGCGATCCCCTCATTGGTTAATAATTGGTTAGTTATTACCTATTATGGAATGTACGAACTGTGGTAGGTTTACTGACATATTTCTTTTCATGTACTTTATGAAGGTTCACATTGATCATGGATATAATATGAATAATATTTTAAATAATTTTTTGTACTGCACATATCTTGATGATCATTTCAGTTGGTTAGATTGAGGACATAGAATATATTTATAATGATTAAGAGTAAATGGAACATCCAATAGTGAATGTTTATGAAGGACATCATTATGATGTGGTACAGGTATTATCACTATGAATATGGAATATACACTGTATTTGGTTGTTACAAGGTCAGTATACCAAACGCTTTCAACAAATTGAACAGTAAATAAATACTGGTTTTATCTTTTGCCTCTATAGCATAATTATCAATAGGTTATGGCATCGTTTTTGGTTGTGTCTAAAGCCATGACTGAATCCATTTTAGCTAATGAATATTAAAGATCTTTGGGTCACAACTGAAGCTGCCTGTACTCTTTAAAGACTTCAGATTTACAGGCCATACCCAAATCTTTCAGAATTACAGAGAACATAAGCAAAACAATATTTCATAACTGTTAAAAACACATGCAAACTTACAAAGACTCAAAGTAAATCCTGGATATTCATCCATATCAAAATAAAACCAGATTCTCCATGATCCATAACCTGCCTCTGTACAAACTATTATTGAAATCTAAACATGATATTCTATCATATCTTTTAGGCAGGTTAACAAACAAAATGAACAACCCTTTTTTCACAATATCGGTGGATGAAATGTATAATAATCACCTCATCTTTCCTTATCATAAGCTCAGATGCTAGTTGGTATTCCAACCCTCTTCGGACTCCTAAGAAGTGCACTCCTTTCCCGAGAGGCTGCAGCATGACGTAGTCCTTTGTTACAGCTGACAGCCGAACAGCCTAGAAATGAATAAGCAAGTTCATGAATGACAAGGAAAGTAATTGATCTGTTACACGCCTAGTCTTATTAGGTAAATAAGTAAACTTGCTGGTGACAAAAAACATAAGTGATCTGCTACACGCCTAGTCTTATTAGGTAAATAAGTAAACTTGCTGGTGACAAAAAACATAAGTGATCTGCTACACGCCTAGTCTTATTAGGTAAATAAGTAAACTTGCTGGTGACAAAAAACATAATTGATCTGCTACACGCCTAGTCTTATTAGGTAAATAAGTAAACTTGCTGGTGACAAGAAACATAATTCACCTGCTACACACCAAGTCTTATTAGGTAGATAAGAAAACTTGCTGGTGATAAGAAACATAATTGATATGCTACCCACCAAGTTTTATTAGGTAAATAAGTAAACTTGCTGGTGACAAGAAACATAATTGGTCTGCTACATGCGTAGTCTTATCAGGTAAATAAGTAAACTTGCTGGTGAGAAAAAACATAATTCACCTGCTACACACCAAGTTTTATTAGGTAAATAAGTAAACTTGCTGGTGACAAGAAACATAATTGGTCTGCTACACGCGTAGTCTTATCAGGTAAATAAGTAAACTTGCTGGTGAGAAAAAACATAATTCACCTGCTACACACCAAGTCTTATTAAGTAAATAAGTAAACTTGCTGGTGACAAAAAACATAATTGATCTGCTACATGCCTAGTCTTATCAGGTAAATGAATAAACTTGCTGTTGACAAGAAACATAATTCACCTGCTACACACCAAGTCTTATTAAGTAAATAAGTAAACTTGCTGGTGACAAAAAACATAATTGATCTGCTACACACCAAGTCTTATTAGGTAAATAAGTAAACTTGCTGGTGACAAAAAACATAAGTGATCTGCTACACGCCTAGTCTTACTAGGTAAATAAGTAAACTTGCTGGTGACAAAAAACATAATTCACCTGCTACACACCAAGTCTTATTAGGTAAATAACTAAACTTGCTGGTGACAAGAAACATAATTCATCTGCTACACACCAAGTCTTATTAGGTAGATAAGAAAACTTGCTGGTGATAAGAAACATAATTGATATGCTACCCACCAAGTTTTATTAGGTAAATAAGTAAACTTGCTGGTGACAAGAAACATAATTGGTCTGCTACATGCGTAGTCTTATCAGGTAAATAAGTAAACTTGCTGGTGAGAAAAAACATAATTCACCTGCTACACACCAAGTTTTATTAGGTAAATAAGTAAACTTGCTGGTGACAAGAAACATAATTGGTCTGCTACACGCGTAGTCTTATCAGGTAAATAAGTAAACTTGCTGGTGAGAAAAAACATAATTCACCTGCTACACACCAAGTCTTATTAAGTAAATAAGTAAACTTGCTGGTGACAAAAAACATAATTGATCTGCTACATGCCTAGTCTTATCAGGTAAATGAATAAACTTGCTGTTGACAAGAAACATAATTCACCTGCTACACACCAAGTCTTATTAAGTAAATAAGTAAACTTGCTGGTGACAAAAACATAATTGATCTGCTACACACCAAGTCTTATTAGGTAAATAAGTAAACTTGCTGGTGACAAAAAACATAATTGATCTGCTACATGCCTAGTCTTATCAGGTAAATGAATAAATTTGCTGTTGACAAGAAACATAATTCATCTGCTACACACCAAGTCTTACTAGGTAAATAAGTAAACTTGCTGGTGAGAAAAAACATAATTCACCTGCTACACACCAAGTCTTATTAAGTAAATAAGTAAACTTGCTGGTGACAAAAAACATAATTGATCTGCTACATGCGTAGTCTTATCAGGTAAATAAGTAAACTTGCTGGTGACAAAAAACATAATTCACCTGCTACACACCAAGTCTTATTAAGTAAATAAGTAAACTTGCTGGTGACAAAAAACATAATTCACCTGCTACACACCAAGTCTTATTAAGTAAATAAGTAAACTTGCTGGTGACAAAAAACATAATTCACCTGCTACACACCAAGTCTTATTAAGTAAATAAGTAAACTTGCTGGTGACAAAAAACATAATTGATCTGCTACATGCCTAGTCTTATCAGGTAAATAAGTAAACTTGCTGGTGACAAAAAACATAATTCACCTGCTACACACCAAGTCTTGTTAAGTAAATAAGTAAACTTGCTGGTGACAAAAAACATAATTCACCTGCTACACACCAAGTCTTATTAAGTAAATAAGTAAACTTGCTGGTGACAAAAAACATAATTCACCTGCTACACACCAAGTCTTATTAAGTAAATAAGTAAACTTGCTGGTGACAAAAAACATAATTCACCTGCTACACACCAAGTCTTATTAAGTAAATAAGTAAACTTGCTGGTGACAAAAAACATAATTCACCTGCTACACACCAAGTCTTATTAAGTAAATAAGTAAACTTGCTGGTGACAAAAAACATAATTCACCTGCTACACACCAAGTCTTATTAAGTAAATAAGTAAACTTGCTGGTGACAAAAAACATAATTGATCTGCTACACACCAAGTCTTATTAGGTAAATAAGTAAAGTTGCTGGTGACAAAAAACATAATTCACCTGCTACACACCAAGTCTTATTAAGTAAATAAGTAAACTTGCTGGTGACAAAAAACATAATTCACCTGCTACACACCAAGTCTTATTAAGTAAATAAGTAAACTTGCTGGTGACAAAAAACATAATTGATCTGCTACATGCCTAGTCTTATCAGGTAAATGAATAAACTTGCTGGTGACAAGAAACATAATTCATCTGCTACACACCAAGTCTTATCAGGTAGATAAGAAAACTTGCTGGTGACAAGAAACATAATTGGTCTGCTACACACCAAGTCTTATTAGGTAAATAAGTAAACTTGCTGGTGACAAGAAACATAATTCATCTGCTACACACCAAGTCTTATTAGGTAAATAAGTAAAGTTGCTGGTGACAAGAAACATAATTGGTCCGCTACACACCAAGTCTTATTAGGTAAATAAGTAAACTTGCTGGTGACAAGGAAAGTAATTGATCTGCTACACACCTAGTCTTATTAGGTAGATAAGTAAACTTGCTAGTGATTCGCTACACACCTAGACTTATTAGATAATTAAGTAAACTTGCTGGTGATAAGAAAAGTAATTGATTTGCTACAAACCTATTCTCTTTATATAAATGAGAAAAATTATTGGTGATAGGAAAAGTAATTGATTTGCTACACACCTAGTCATCTGACCACGAACATTAGCCTAAATACAATGGTGACTGCCACTGAACATTGGAAGCAATGCGGTAACTAGCTCCACACCAGCATTTGTCATAAACATTGACAGAGGAAGAGGCTAAATGACGTTCAAAAGACATTAGATTGCAGTAATAACACAAAGAATCAGGAGAGTCTCATTTAGAGGGGTTCTAAATAGATCCAGCATTGTTACTCTATGAATCCACCTGATCCTTGCCAAAGTTTTGGGAAGCTTGGATGAACTGATTTACAATATTTTAAAAGTTGATTATTTTTATGAAGTCAACAAACCTCTTTTGAAAGAAATTATGACGCATTAAAATGCTTAATTGTAAAAGTGCAAGAGGTAATTGCTGTTAGTATATAACCAATGACAGAATAAGAGGGTTGCTTAGGATAGAAATTTACTTTTTTTTCTAATTCTGAGTTACATTCCCACCAGCTATGATAATAATAAGGGTTTATTTTTCAAAGTACTTGGTTTCTTTACAATGATTACGAAGGTTAATGCTTTTATTCTTGGATACTCGTTTCTCTACACAATATGCTACAGTTAATTTAATTTGTATCAAACTTCTCTTGTAACTTACCACAGTGCAGACCTGAGTGTCAAAAGGGAACGTCTCGAGGTCGAATTGACACGCTGTGTAGATAGTTAACTTTCTCGTCAGTCTAAGAGGATTCTTCCGACCCTCAAATACCAATGCTGGAAGGTAAGGAGTTTTAAGATGGCTTCATTTTCATGTTGTATAATTGTGTAGCTAAATATGTTATATGATACAATGATGACATTGATATTTCAAAAATGATAAATCAATACAGTAATAACGATGCTTTGCATATTTTTTTTATATGATGTTTGTATCAGAATAATAATTTGATATTTGAGTAGGAAAACGTCTAACGACCTCACCTTCTTGCACATTCTGGTCATTGTCAGGTAATGGGTCTGATTGCCGAATTACCATGAGAGTTGATCTCCGAATCTCTGCTTTACTCATGGCTTTCTCATCACCTAAGAATTCGAGTTTTGGTAACCATGGAATGTAGTTGGAAATAGTATTCAACTCGTTGTTATGGTTAAGGTGTTTGAAGACCAGCCGTTCGTCAATCCACTCACAGATGACTTGTATCTCAGACACAAACTGGAAGTTGGCTAAATCAATCTCCCTGATGGAGAGGATGTTCATGAGAAATGAGACCTTGACAGGTTCCCCTTCAACTCTCGATGGGGAATCAGAGGTGTCGTAAGAAGCATCCAGTTCCAGGAAGTTGCAGTTAATCTCGTCAGATCCATCTTGGCAGTCAGTTTCAAAATTACATCTCTGTCCGATATCCACACAGGCTCCATCATTACAAGAGAATTGATTATTAGTACACGATGTTAAAACCAATGTCATATTGCTATTTCCACATCTGTCATTCTTGACTTCCCAGGTGTTTAAACCAATAGGGTAGTTTGTTGGTGAATTCATATTCAGCGTAGCGTGAATGTCAGGTTTGTCAAGCCGATACAAAGTCCATGAGCCATAACTAGTGATACCAGTCTCTGGATCGGTAACAGCGGGGTTTTTCACAATTATGGAGTAATAGACACCAGAAAAAAATATAGTGTTGTTTTCAAAGGAAAGAAAATAATCACGGTCGAACTCAGACTGTGGACAGAGTCCTCTGGCGTGAAGAACTTCCACTTTATCAAAAGAACAAACAGCGCAACGCTCGTTGTTACAGTTCTTTGAGAACCAAACACCATGTCTTGACGCAACTGTATCTTTTCTGCCAACAAAGGAGACGCAGTTGCTCTCCTGTGTTATGTTTAAGCCAGATCCATAGGAAAAACTAGTATATGTCAATGGGACATTTGTGGAGTAATGAAGCCATTGCTGAGTGTCAGGATCCCCTTTAATTCCAAGCCAAAACGTATCTATTGTACTTTCACCACATATTTCACCATAAGGTGAAACAATTTCAAATAAGGTACGCCTATCACTGGTGCTGTAGGGTACAGACAGCCTTCCTCCAGATGTATGGCATACCAGAGCACTGTCCTTGAAGGTACGGAGCTCTGGAAAAATTATTGTAAATTGATTTTCCTTACTGCAGAAAACTCCTTCAAAGACTTCAGAAAAATCTACATTCGAGACTTCGAAGTCTTTCTCTAGATTCTGAAACCCAATCTTAGGAAGAACATTGATGTGGACGCTACATTCTGTGTAGGATTTCATCACTGACTCTGGCAGGACGTAGTCATAGACCCTCAGGTCGGATAGATCAGCATGGAGACTCTGGAGTTTATTCAACCCACCATTGTAGATGTCCTGATCTTGGCCAATAAGTAGCATTCCACCTGCACGTACAATAAAGTCATCACTTTCGCCTATTTTTACTTTGCCTTCTAATACAGCCGCATCGGTAGCCAAGTTCCAGATGTTGTCTTCTAGGTCGAGAGCTATACATAGTGAGAGCCACTGGTTTATGTGGATAATTATAGGCAGTTCTTCGTATACAGGATTCTTACAGCAAGCGACGATGAGTATCTTCTTCTTGAAGTTCATACCTATGTCAGTGTGATTAGAATAATAGTTCCAGTCAGAAATTTCATGGATGAGGTAAACAATGTATATTTTGCTATAATGTTGAGTCTCTTAGTTTTGCAAAATCTTTTTGTCATAGTTATAGTATTAACTAGTAAAATATCAAACTTGGAATACTCTCTCAAGAAGTAAATTCTAATCATGAATGACAGCCATGCAGGATACTGAAATAGAAATATATAAAAGCTAAAAAACAAACTAAGAGATCAGTGGTTATATAAGTTCTATAAAGTGTACACTCATTTCTAAGTATCTAAGTGTAAAATAACATGCCAGAATAGGGAACAGATGATTACCTTCAGCATACATCTTTATATGTTTTGCCAAAAGGCATTCAAAACTTTTGGATAGTATGGAATTTATGGAAACTGGGTGGTAAATCCCAAGGATCTATAAGGATTTTTCTCTGCTTCCTCTTATATTTTCACTAAAGGACCAAACCGCTTATAAGTTCTTTGAGTAACCCCTTTATTCATACTGACATTTTATCAATTCGTTTTCTATAGCAGTTCATCACGGGTTCGCAACTGATTATAAATCTTATTCAACAATAACATAAAATAATGAGTTATCCATATTAGAATAATAAATGATTGATAACTAATGAGTGATAAAAATTTGGAGTCTACTATCCATTAAACACAACAGACCGTTACATTTTATTTCCAATGAATCACCTTTCCTTCACCATGATTCTTTCACCTATTCACATATGTGGTTCCGGCACACTGGATGCGACTGGCTTTCAGATATAAGATTCCCTACAAACGGAGTTAGAAGAAAGGAGTCGCATTTCAGACACGTTTATTCGTGGTAGGTTGCACTTCGGGTAAAGAGTATGGAAGGATTAGTTTGAAATACAAATATTTTTAATAATACACACATCACGTATATATACTTTATATATGTATATATATATATATATATATATATATATATATATATATATATATATTTATATATATACATATATATACACACACACATATATATATATATATATATATATATATATATATATATATATATATATATATATATATATATAAGTGTGTATATATAAATACATTTATATAAATAAGTATATATATATATATATATATATATATATATATATATATATATATATAGAGGCTACTATATTCATGTATAGATAGATAGATAGATAAATGAGGAGTATAGTGTTTGTGTGCATAGGGAGTATTGTGCATGTGCGCATGTGTGTACGTGTGCATGTACATGCCCACGTCCGCTCATATTACCAATGTAGATTTCATTAGCTTCATCTTCTACTGCGTAGGAAAAAATGGCGTCCTCATCCCTAGCTTGTAAGATCTTGATTCTAAAGCAGATTGTGAATCCCCTCATGACAGAAATTGGTTTCAGGTACCTGAGCAGTGTGTCTGTTCGGGCCATTCCATCCTTCTGGAAGTGGACCACAGTTTTCAAAGAGCCTGTGTGTGAGAGAAAAGGCAGGTTGAAAGGCAATCATCCTCTTTGAAGTGGTTTGGGTCTGCTGATATTCGGAATATTGTGCATTCTAGCTCTATGAAAAGAGTTGAGTCTACTGATATTCTGAATTATAGCTCTTTGGTGAAGGTTAAGTCTACTGATAATCTGAGTTTCCGCTCGTTGAAGAGGGTTGAGTTTTGATATTCTGAGTTCTAGCTCATTGATGAGGGCTACGTCTATTGATATCCTGAGTTTCCGCTCGTTGAAGGGGTTGACTACTGATATTCTGAGTTCTAGCTCATTGATGAGGGATAAGTCTAGTGATATTCTGAGTTCTAGTTCTAGTTCTCTGATGAGGGTTGAGCCTACTGATATTCTGAGTTCTAGCTCTTTTAAAAGGGTTTATTCTACTAGTATTCTGTGTTCTAGCTTTTGAAGAGGGTTGAGTCTACTGATATTCTGATTTCTAGCTCTTTGAAAACGGTTAAGTCTACTTATATTCTGAGTTCTGGCTCTTTGATGAGGGTTAAGTCGACTGATATTCTGAGTTCCAGTTCTTTGAAGAGGGTTGAGTCTTCTGATATTCTGAGTTGTAGTTCTTTGAAGAGGGTTGAGTCTACTAATATTCTGAGTTCTAGCTCTTTGAAGAGGGTTGAGGATCTACTGATATTCTGAGTTCTAGTTCTCTGATGAGGGTTGAGTCTACTGATATTCTGAGTTCTAGATCTTTGAAGAGGGTTGAGTCTACTGATATTCTGAGTTCTAGATCTTTGAAGAGGGTTGAGTCTACTGATATTCTTAGTTCTAGCTCTTTGATGAGGGTTGAGTCTACTGATATTCTGAGTTCTAGATCTTTGAAGAGGGTTGAGTCTACTGATATTTGAGTTCTAGCTCTTCGTAGAGGGTTGAGTCTACTGATATTCTGAGTTCTAAGTCTTAGAAGAGAGTTGAGTATACTAATATTCTGAGTTTTACCTCTTTGTAGAGGGTTGAGTCTACTGTTATTTTGAGTTCTAGCCCTTCTATGATGGTTGAGTCTACTGATATTCTGAGTTCTAGTTCTTAGAAGAGAGTTGAGTCTACTGATATTCTCAGTTTTAGCTCTTTGAAGAGGGTTGAGTCTACTAATATTCTGAGTTCTAGCTCTTTGTAGAGGGTTGAGTCTACTAATATTCTGATTTCTAGCTCTTTGATGAGGGTTGAGTCTTCTGATATTCTGAGTTCTAGTTCTTAGAAGAGGGTTGAGTCTACTGATATTCTGAGTTCTAGTTCTCTGATGAGGGTTGAGTCTACTGATATTCTTAGTTCTAGCTCTTTGATGAGGGTTGAGTCTACTGATATTCTGAGTTCTAGATCTTTGAAGAGGGTTGAGTCTACTGATATTCTGAGTTCTAGATCTTTGAAGAGGGTTGAGTCTACTGATATTCTGAGTTCTAGCTCTTTTAAGAGGGTTGAGTCTACTGATATTCTGAGTTCTAGATCTTTGAAGAGGGTTGAGTCTACTGATATTTGAGTTCTAGCTCTTCGTAGAGGGTTGAGTCTACTGATATTCTGAGTTCTAAGTCTTAGAAGAGAGTTGAGTATACTAATATTCTGAGTTTTACCTCTTTGTAGAGGGTTGAGTCTACTGTTATTTTGAGTTCTAGCCCTTCTATGATGGTTGAGTCTACTGATATTCTGAGTTCTAGTTCTTAGAAGA
>NC_090726.1:59454923-59472423 GCF_036898095.1 Palaemon carinicauda | reverse complement strand
GAAACCAGAGGAGAGTAACAAGGGCCAGTAGTAAATGCTGAAGACTTACTAGGACTTCATGACTTCTCTGGAGCAGGCTTAAAAGGCCGATTTGCTAGGAAGGGGAAGCTCACCTGTTGGCAGGCACTGAACAGATGCTCCCTGGAGGTGATATCTTCATTTACTGCCCTAGGAACCTCCAAGGAGCTTGGAGTTGAGACTGAACGTGCAATTGAGACATTTGGTTTCCAGCTCAGAGCCTTATAGCTTTGGTGGATGCTAGTGATTTTAAGTGAAAGCTTTTCACCAAGAAACAACTAGAAGCTCAAAAGCTACCTCCAACACGAAGAGCCATACATGGAGCCATTGCCAAGCTCATTACTAGGCCATGGTATGGTATCAAGATGACATTAAGATGACATTCACCACCCTCAGCTACCACTAGCATCAACCTATGGGTGGAAGGAAGAAGGGAGATAGACTAACTCCAGTTCCAGCCACAGATAGTCATCTCATCAAAGGTGGGTGCAAGAAGATCAGATGTAGGTCCCATTTTTCCCATTGATCTCAGAACGTAAACTGCTTAGAGATGCGCAATGTGTGGAGCTTATGAGGAGGTGTGCATTAATATCAGCCAGGTACTTTTGGGAATTGATGAGGATGGAGAGGGAGGGGATCAATACACCTAATAAGACTAATCCTGTGGTAAAATATTGGCATTATTATTATTATTATTATTATTATTATTGCTTGCTAAGCTACAACCCTAGTTGAAAAAAAAAAACAGGATGTTATAAGCTCAAAGACTCCAACAGGAAAAGTAGACAATTGAGGAAATTAAATAAGGAAGTGCATAAACTACAAGAGTAATAAACAATTAGATTAAGTATTTTAAGACCAGTAACAACATTAGCATAAACCTTCATAAATGAACGATGAAAACTTAAAAAAAAACAAAAAAAACAACAAGGGAAATAAGATAGAATTGTGTCCCCGAGTGTACCCTCAAGCAAGAAAACTCTATCCCAAGCCAGAGGAAGAATATGGTACAGAGGCAATGGCCCTACCCAAGACTAGAGATCAATGGTTTTATTTCGAAGTGTTTTGCTCCTAGAAGAGTTGCTTACCATAGCTAAAGAGTCTCTTCTACCCTTACCAAGATTAAAGTAGCTACTGAAAAACTGTAGTGTAGTAGTTAACCCCTTGAGCAAAGAATTGTTTGGTAATCTCAGGGTTGTCAGGTGGATGGGGACAGAGGATAATGTGGAAAGAAAAGGCCAGACTATTCTGTGTATGTGTAGGTACAGGAAAAAAGAGCCGTAACCAAAGACAGGGGTCCAATATAGCACAGTCTGGCGAGTCAAAGTACCTAATAACTCTCTAGCAGTAGTATCTCAACAGGTGGTTGGTGCCCTGGCCAACCTACTACCTTAGAAATGGAATTATTTCAACATATTTATAAGAGCGTTATTATTTTATCATTTCGTAACATTTCAACAATTATTTTTTTGTAACTTAAATGCTTCCAGAAGACAGTCCAACCGGTTGCCCAAGGCCGATTTACACGACCCGTTTTCTTTAATCGGCTTTCAGAAGGCTAGACGCCAATGGCCAGCCTGTCGGAAAGAAAACGGGTCGTGTGAATCGGCCTTAACATTTGAAACCGACGGGAAAACGTTGCCCCCTCCCCCACCCCCAACTACGTGCATTCCATTTCCTAGCCAAATATAGATTCTTCAAACCTACCAGATAAACAGCTTTTGTGGATAACGAAGTTGTCGTTTTTGGTATTGATAGCGATAGCAATAAGCCTAGGTCTTTATGACAAATTCTATTGTTACAATATCCTGTAATATGTGACCTAAAGATGAGAAATGGTAAAAGGAGGAGAGAAACGGAAACCCATGCAATACTGACGATAACAGTAATTGGCGAAATGAGAGAAAGAGATAGGTGTTTTCGGCCTTCATATTCTTCCGTCCTTACAACCGTGACGTCACTCCAGAGGCATTTTTCTTCTTCTGCCAGCGTTCAACCTCTCCCTACATCAGCAAAAGATAGCCTGTTTATTCTTCTTTTCTAATGAAATGACTTAAATAAGGCAGGTAACATGTTTGCCATCTTTTCCAGCAAAACAACTTTACAGTAGAAGCACATGTCGGAGGCCTTTGTCCTGCAATGGACTGGAAACGGCTTCATTTGTTGTTGGCGTTGGTGGTATACACACACACACACACACACACACATATATATATATATATATATATATATATATATATATATATATATGTGTGTGTGTGTGTATATATATATATATATATATATATATATATATATATATATATACTGTATATATATATATACATATATATATATATATATATATATACATATATATATATATATATATATATATATGTGTGTATATATATATATATATATATATATATATATATATATATATACATATACATAAATAGATAGTTAGATAGATACAATCATACCACATCTATCACATAGCTACTTTGATCTAAGTTCCGTTATCCAAGCCATTAGGCGATCGATGCAAGAAGACATTAAATATGATTGTCGGTAATAAAGCAATAAATAAGTATTTGGATAGATAGATAGATAGACCGACACCCAAATCAAAGATTAAACTCTGCTAAGATTGTAATCATTTTTCTTTAATTCCTTTTTTTTTTTTTGTGTGTGTGTGTGATGTTGAAAATGAGCTTTTTTTAAGACCTTATTTACTGTGTAATGAGTTTGTTTATATATCCTCATCAAGAATGACTTTTATATGTTGTAGATTTGTCAAAGTAATAACCGTTAATATTTGAATATTTGTTTACATGTGTTTATATATATATACAGTATATATATATATATATATATATATATATATATATATATATATATATATATATATATATATATACTCCTGTCCTGCCACTTAATTCCCAATGTTCTTCTGATGGCTCTATTCTCAAATCTCCAAAATTTGTTAGACATTGTTTCATTGTCATACCACAACTCATGTTCATACAGTAACACCGATGTCACTAAACTGACATATAGCCTGAATTATATATATATATATATATATATATATATATATATATATATATATATATATATATATATATATATATATCAGGCTATAAATAGTGTACGCAGCCCGTTATTTACATAATGATGTACATACATACATACGCACACACAGATTCAACCCTTCCCATCCCCACCCCCATTCCTAATTACCATACGGCAGTTTGGGCAATTTATGGGAGATTGTGCTTTCCAAGTGGTTGCCACTCAGCGTGACAGGAAAGAAATATATATATATATATATATATATATATATATATATATATATATATATGTGTGTGTGTGTGTGTGTGTGTGTGTGTGTGTGTGTGTGCATATAGCCAGACACTTGCTCTTTATTATATAGGGGAGGTGGAATTTTAAATATATTCGTTACTATTTTTCCTTGTTAGAGCGCTTGGGCTTATAGTATCCTACTTTTCCATCTAGGGTTTTAGCTTAGCTGGTAATAATAATAATAATAATAATAATAATAATAATAATAATAATACAGAGGATATCTTGAATCCCTAATGCAGCTTCAAAACTCCAGCTGCAGCTCCAGGATATATCATCATCTCCTCCTACGCTTATTGACGCAAAGGGCCTCGTCTAGATTTCGCCAGTCGTCTCTATCTTGAACTTTTAATTCAGTACTTCTCTCCATTATTCATCTCCTACTTCACGCTTCACTGTCCTCAGCCATGTAGGTCTGGGTCTTCCAACTCTCCTAGAGCCTTGTGGAGCCAAGCTGAACATTTGGTGAACTAATCTCTCTTGGGGAGGGCTAAGAGCATGTCCAAACCATCTCCATCGACCCCTCATCATGATCTCATCCACATTTGGCACTCGAGTAATCTCTTATATTTTCATTTATAATCCTGTCCTGCCATTCAACTCCCAATATCCTTCTGAGGGCTTTGTTCTCAAATCCACAAAATCTATTGAAGATTGTTTCATTGTTATACCATGACTCTTGTCTATAGAGTAACACCGATCTCACTAAACTGATATGTAGTCGATTTTATATGTAATTTTAAGCGATTTGATTTCCAAACTTTACTTAACCTTGCCGTTTCCTGTTTTTCTTTTTTTAATCTTTCACTAAACTCTAATTCTGATGACCCTGTAATGGATATCATAGTTCCTAAATGCTTAAATGATTCTACCTCATTAATCCTTTCTCTTTCCTATGATATTTCATCTTCCGTTGCATACTCCGTTCTCATCATCTCTGTCTTTCTTCTATTTATCTTCAGCCCAACCTCGTGTGATATTTCATGCATTCCGGTAAGTAAGCATTGCAAATCTTGTGGTGCTCTGCTAAAAAGGACAGCATCATCAGCATACTCTAGGTCTGCTAAATTTCTATCACCAATCCAGTCCAATCCTTCTCAACCATTTCCGACTGTTCTACTCATTGCAAAATCCATGAGGAGGATAAACAACATAGGTGACAACACATTTCCTTGGAGTACTCCGATGTTCACTGGAAATTCATTTGATAAGACTCCATTAACATTAACTTTGCACTTGCTATGCTCATGAACAGACTTGATGAAATTTACATATTTAAGAGGAATTCCATAATAACGCAGGACTCTCCATAAAATTGGCCGGTGCACACTATCAAAGGCTTTTTCATAGTCCACAAATGTCTTCAAAATTGGATTTCTATATTCTACGCATTGCTGTACATGTCTAAAAATGAAAGAAAATATGGTCAGTGCAACTTCTACCTTTTCTAAATCCTGCTTGTTCATCTCTCAGTTTTTCATCAATCTTTTTCTTCAGTCTCTTTAGAATAAGCATACAATATATTTTCATAACAACTGACGCAAGTGTTATGCCTCTGTAATTATTGCAATCAGTTAGGTCTCTTTTTTTTGACATTTTCATCAACACTTCAGGATATATATGTGTGTGTATATATATATATATATATATATATATATATATGTGTGTGTGTGTGTGTGTGTGTGTGTGTACTGAGTGTGTGTATGTGTGTATGTGTGTATATACGCATACATACGGCGAGTATCTATGCGCATGCATCCTTTTCCCACCTATGCATTTCCCCTTAGAGGATAATGGTGCCAGAAGGCTGCAATCTGCCTCTCTTTTGGAAGGCATTTATTGAGAGGAGACGATCTACATAAACCTTGTTCCATGGATCTTCAAGTGTCTTAGTCACCCACCAAGGTTTTGCTTGCTCTGGCTGATCGAAAAACCAGTGTTAAAGAAGATAATTATATCATTAATGTGATATCTGTAAATTACAACTGACAGTTCAGTGGGGAATTTATGTTTCTAGCAGTGGTAATAATGATAATGCAAGATACATAAATCTCTTGAAAATTATCTAATATTGACATACTAACTGGTATTCTAATACGTCTCATTTCCCAGTTATTTGACGTTTAGTTTGACGTTTTTTTTTTTTTTTTTTTTTTTTTTAAAGTTTATGCTTTTCCTAACTGGTCCATAGGATTATAACATTCAGCTCTTCAAACAAGGACCCCAACTTGACGAATAATAATAGCCATAATGATTAAGGTAATAGCCTAATGCATGATTGATCTCTTAAAGAATGTTGGCTAGTGTTGATAGTGACAAACTGTAAAAGAGAACTGAATCTTTATATTTGCAAGTATGGCTTCGCGCTCTCTGTACCACGATTTTAGTGGTATCAAAGAAATCGTACATTTAAGCATATAGAGAGATACTCACGTACAAATACAAACACACACACACACACACACACACACACACACACACACACACACACAGAAGCAGAGATTCAACCCTTTCCACCCTCCCCCTTTCATAATTGCAACCCTCTACCTCGGCCATTTGTGGGACAATGTGGTTTCCGAGTGAACCTCTGAGGATTACACCTTTTACCAGGGCATGACTACTAACTATCCCAATAAGTGTGAATATATATATATATATATATATATATATATATATATATATATATATATATATATATATATATATATATATCGGCATATCCAGAGGTTGTCTGGTTACGTAAAAAGGTTTATTAATATATTAAATAAATAGTTTGAGAGACTTCTTAGAACGGAAGGGCATTCCTTTTAAGCAGGATTGTTCGTGCTGGATACAGAGAAGTACAGCATATGTGTTGTAGAAGTTACTGATATTACAGAAGTTTTACTTCACAAGGATGCATGTACGGTTAGCAGCTAGACTATGGCCAGTCACTCAAAATATGACTTATCTGAAGCCATCCCTAGTTAAGAGAAATTCCTTAATAAAGAATCTCTCCCATTTAACAAAAGGCAAGTGTCCGGCTATATACATACAAACACACACACACACACACACACATATATATATATATATATATATATATATATATATATATATATATATAGATAGATAGATAGATAGATAGATATATAGATAGATGAGGGGGTAACTTGAAAACAGGGGGCAAGGTAGCTTGAAACCGGTTTCAAACTAACCCCCCCCCCCTCCCCCCACCCCCCGGTAATCTGAAACCGGTGTAAAGTTACCGGGGGCAGGGAGCATTAGCTTGAAACTGGGGGTAGCTTGAAACCTTTACACCGGCCTGATGCGGTTGCATCACCTGCCACTGCGACCCAGAGGCGAGACAAGCCCTCAGACCCACCAGCAATGTGTGGGGAATAAGAACAGCTGGGAAGCTAAGTCTTGTTATTTAAGTTCGAGCTCGAGTCGTGAGTGGGCAACCCTCAATAAGCCCGTCTGCCATGGTAAGCCTACCTCAGCCATGGCTGGGGTCGATACACATCTAGACGTCCAGTAACTGTCTTTTTTTTTTTTTTTTATTGTAACAATCTTATTCATATAACCGTCTCACCATAAGTCTGTTCTCCCCTAGTTTGTAATTTACAAGAGATCAATTGTTAATTACCCATATGATAAACTGTTCTAGTAATTCGAAAGTCAGTGAGAGACTTGAATTTACTTAAGAAAATTTTGAGTTCTGTTGAAGATGTACTTGAAGCATTTACTCGCATAATGAAGATTTCACCTCATGTTTCTGTAAAAATTTACTTAGACAATACATCGTCTTACGATGTAAAAGTCGTCTAATTCACTGTCTCTCATCGTTTATTATCTAATTGTCCACGCCATAGTGACAATTGGAAACGTACCTGTCTAACGATCGCCCGGACTGTGGTTCGAGTCCTGTTCAAGCCCAATGGTTTCTTGTAGTGTCTGCAACCTTACCATCCTGGAGGAGCCTATAGGTCTACCTTCTGAGTCATCACCACCCATTGCCTGGCCCTCCCTAGTCCTAGCTTATGGGGAGAGCCGGCTCGAGCGCCGATCATATGTATAAGTCAGTCTCTGAGGAATTGTCCTGCTAGCTATTGCATGGTCACTATCCCTTGCTCCTACCATTCATAAGCGACCTTTAATATTTTGAATTGGCAGAAAAACTGATAAAATTGATTGTTAATCCTAGATATACATGAATGAAATACACATAAAAAAAAATATACGAGAATTGACAGAGAAATTGGCACCTATTAAAGTAAATGAATCATAATAATAGGAGACGGGGAAATAATCAAAATTGCTTTTGAGAATTGGGGGCTAGTGTTCAAAAAAAAAAAAAAAAAAAAAAAAAAAAAAAAAAACCTCGAATGATCAGCTTAGCCATCTGGGTAGAGGCAAGGTATATAGAGTGACTCTCCCTTATTCTATATACCTTGGGTAGAGGTACAACTCTGAAATAACTGAATTGAATGTTATTCTAACCGTTTCATAAATAGTAGTGAAATAGTTAAATATTATCTAGATAAAACTGACGATCGATACCGCTGAGGGTCGCTTCAATTCTAGCAGCGCCGTTGTACCTGAAGAGATTTCAATTCAGTTTATTTTTTTTTTTTTTTTGTAAATACAATTAGATTTGACGCTCCGAGAGACAAGTTTGATTGATTTTAGTCAATTCTTCAATTTCATTTTGTAACAATGTTTTTTCCATCTTTAGACGCTCCGAGGAGAGATTTCAATTCACTTTGAGGTTTTTTGAAAATACAATTAGATTTAACATATGATTCGATGAGCTCCCATCTTACACATTCACGTATTTTCTCCAATGAGAAGGCTTTTCAAAATGGCGTCCAATCCCTTGCAAGCACTGTATTATTGATGTTCGTCTTGCATGCATTCACTCGCTTCTATGGCTACTTACTCCCTTCTAATCAAATGGATATGTAATGCCAATTATCCAGCTCTTCCTATGTCTTCCTTTTATCTTCCATCTTAACAATTCTTCTTCTTTCTTTCATCTTCCCTTCTTTCCACATGATGGAACCATTTCTGAATTTTACGATTCACCGATCCAACATTTCACATTGCCAGTTTCAAGTGCCTTTAATTTGTATGAACACACATTTCAGATTCTGTTAAGAATAAATCATATAAACCGTGTAAAACAGAACGAATTATGGTTAGTAAAGAAACATAAAAAATTGAGATGGCCTAATTTGATACATTTCTCTTTCTTGCTTGTGTCTGAGTACACTCAGGCACACTATTCCGTTTCCTAATTTCCTTTCCTTGGCTTTGTGGACTATTTTCCCCGATGGAGCCCCCTGATTTTCCAACTAGTGTTTTATCTCAGCTAATAATAATAATAATAATATGGCCAAAACACTCGACTACCTTACCTACAACAAACGCTTCACGTCCGGCGATTATCCTGCGGTGTTTGATATCAAACGCCTCAGCGTTGCCACTCGTTGATGTCGGAACTCTAACTACTGGAGTTCTGAACGCCACTTCCTCAAGGAGATACCAGAGCGTAAGGATTCGTCATGAGTATCGAAATATTGATGACCGATATTGGTAAGACATAAATAAGACATAATAAAAAGCTGCTGGTGGGAATAGATAACCTGATGGTTGAGTGACAAAAACAATATCATGATTGATGAGAAGTTATCTGGTTGCTTGCCAAATTCGTTCGCGGAAATATAGTCGGAGGAAGCTAATCTGAATGTCCAATAGAGGAGAGGTTGGAACTAGTGACTTATTCCGGAAATCGATGGAATTTTCCAGTCAATTTAACAGATTATCTAAGGGCGCACATTGATAGTGTGTGTGTGTGTGTGTGTGTGTGTGTGTGTGTGCGCGTGTGTTTGTATGATTATTGAATTATATCAACGTATAAATGTCTTACTCACTTCTTACATGTATCTTCTTTTTTAACTGCTTGAGAAATAAAGTCTCTGCTAATCAGTCCACATCCAGAGGGCAATACCAGGCCCAACATTCCCTTTAACAGGTTACCATAGAAGTGGAATTTCCCAGTTTAGAGTAAAATTTACATTTCTGGACATTGGAACAAAGAAACCCTTGTGCCACATTGCAAACATTGATTGATACCGACATTTCATCTATACATAGCGGCAGGTTATTCATTGTAACATATTCGCATTTGTAATCCATTTCTTTAATACATATATCTTTCTACACAAAATAATATATCCATCGTTCGTTTTCAAGAAATCCCATTGGAATAAAACTAATCCATTTATAGCTGTGTCTGCTTCTTTTCTTATAACTTTTACACTAATCTGTTATTCTTTTAAATTCCGTAGTACTTATCACTCAATGATTAAATCGTCGGACTAAACGCATGAAAGGTTTATCTTCCTATAAATTTATTTATTTGTTATCAAAGGCAGAATTGTTTGCAGTAATTACAGAGAGATACTAATGGAATACCTTAACAGTCATCCTGTACGTCTCATATATATATATATATATATATATATATATATATATATATATATATATATATATGTGTGTGTGTGTGTGTGTGTGTAGATAGATATATATGTGTGTATATATATATATATATATATATATATATATATATATATATACACACACACATATATATCTATCTACACACACACACACACACGCACACACACACATATATATATATATATATATATATATATATATATATATATATATATATAGAAATTAAAGTATTAGAGAGATTAATCGAGTGCCATATGTGGATGAGATCATGATGAGGGGTAGATAGAGATAGTTTGGGCTTTCTCTTCGCACTCCCCAAGAGAGATTAGTTCACCAAACATTCAGCTCGACTCCACAAGGCACTAAAAGAGTTGGAAGACCCAAGTCTACATGGCTGAGGATTATGAAACGCGATGTAGGATATGATGAATGGAGAAGTATTGATTTAAAAGCTCAAGATAGAGACGACTGGTGAAAACTAACCGAGGCCCTTTGCGTCAATAGGCGTAGGAGGATATGATATATATGTGTATGTATATATATATATATATATATATATATATATATATATGATTGTATATCTCTCCTATATGATAAAGAGCAAGTGTCTGGCTATATATACAGTCTATATATATATATATATATATATATATATATATATATATATATATATATAATATCATCACCTACGCCATTGACGCAAAGGGCCTCGGTTAGATTTCTCCATTTGTCTCTATCTTGAGATTTTGATTCGATACTTATCCACTCATTATCTCCCACTTCACACTTCATAGTTCTCAGCCATGTAGGCCTGGATTTTCCAACTCTTATAGTGCCTTTTGGAGCCCAGTTGAACGGTTGGTGGACCAATCTCTCTTGGAGAGTACGAATACCATGCCCAAACCATCTCCATCTACCCCTCACCATGATCTCATCCACATATGGCACACGAGTAATCTCTCTTATATTTTCATTTCTAATCATGTCCTTCCATTTCACTCCCAAAATTCTTCTGAGGGCTTTGTTCTCAAATTTACTAAATCTGTTGGAGCTTGTTTCATTGTCATGCCACGATATATAGTCTGATGTTTTTGTGTAATTTCAGGCGATTTGATTTCTAAATTTTACTTAACCTAACCATTGTCTGGTTTGCTTTATTCAATCTTTCTCTAAACTCCACTTATAATAACCCTGTATTGGAGATCAGAGTTCTTAAATACTTGATTCTACCTCGTTAATCCTTTCTGCTACTAATGATGTTTCATCTTCCATTGCATACTCCGTTCTCATCATCTCTGTCTTTTTTTATCTTCAGCCTAACCTCGTGTGACATTTCATGCATTCTGGAAAGCAAGCATTGTAAATCTTGTGGTATTCTGCTAATAAGGACAGCATCATCAGAATATTCTAGGTCTGTTAATTTCCTATCAATAATCCAGTCAAATCCTTCTCAACCATCTGTGACTGTTCTATGCATTACAAAATCCATAATGTTAAACAACATGGGCGACAACACATTCCCTTGGAGTACTCCGCTGTTCACTGGAAATTCATTTGATAGTAATCCACTAACATTAACTTTCCACTTGCTATGTTCATGAACAGACTTAATCAAATTTACATACTTAAGAGGAATTCCATAATAACTCAGGATTCTCCACAGAATTGGCCGGTGCACACTATCAAAGGCTTTCTCGTAGTCCACAAATGCCATCCAAATTGGATTTTTATATTCTACACATTGCTGAACCACATGTCTTAAAATGAAAAGTTGGTCAGTACAACTTCTACCTTTTCTAAATCCTGCTTGCTCATCTCTCAGCTTTTCATCAATCTTTTTATCGCTAGTCTCTTTAGAATGAGCATACTATATATTTTCATGACAACTGACGTAAGTGTTATGCCTCTATAATAATTGCAATCAGTCAGGTCTCCTTTTATTTGCCATTTTCACCAACACTCCTAACTCCCATTCATCAGGTATTGCTTCTTCATGCCACACTGATATATATATATATATATATATATATATATATATATATATATATATATATATAGATAGATAGATAGATAGATTTAGATACATATATATATGTGTATATATATATTTATATATATACATATATATATACATATATATATATATATATATATATATATATAGCGAGAGAGAGAGAGAGAGAGAGAGAGAGAGAGAGAGAGAGAGAGAGAGAGAGAGAGAGAGAGAGAGATCTATGCATGGGTGTATGGGGGAAGAGACCTGCATTCCAATGGTTATTCAGGTTAGATCGGAGAGTAAGTTTCACTTACTAACTTGATGCTAATTAGAACATTAGAAGGAGATTGTGATATTTTGACTTTGATCTATCATTTTCTTTACTATCTTTTACAGGTTCTCCATCATGAATAATATGAAATACCAAAACTAGAAAACCAATGTGTTTGCAACGGTTGTAAGCTAATGGTCAAAATTGATGAAATAACAGATATTGACTGTTGATTATTAAGCAGGTAGATCTACAGGCTCTCCAAACACTTATCCTTAGCTGATAATGCTAAAATTCTAAATACAACAAAATTATAATGATCCCAAGAGCCGTGATTATCTGTAAGCTTTCTTGTATTCACTAAATTTCTAATTTACCATTACTATAACAGCAACTGGCACATCCCTTTTAAAAAAGTAGGCCCTGCTGCTGCCTCCGATGCCTTAGATGACCGCGGAGGTAGCAGCAGTAGGGGATTCAGCATTATGAAGCTTCATCTGTAGTGGATAACGGGGGATGGTGGGCTGTGGCACCCTAGCAGTACCATCTGAACTCGGTTGAGTCCCTTGTTAGGCTGGAGTAACGTAGAGAGTAGAGGTCCCCTTTTTGTTTTTGTTTCATTTGTTGATGTCGGTTACCCCCCAAAATTGGGAGAAGTGCCTTGGTATATGTATGTGTATGTATGAATTAATAAAGAAAGGCACTACCTCTCTATCTGCCTACACCAAAATATAAGATATTGTGAAAGGTATGTATGCACCCCTTGACTGTTTAGTTTATCTATTTATTTGTTTGTTTGTGGGCAACTTTACACAAAAAGTATTTGACCGAATTTGGCCAAACTTGGTAGTAATGTTGGATATGACCCAAAGTTGAATCTGTAACATTTTGGATAAAGCACAGAAAACTACAAGATGGCCGCAGTACTTTGAAAATAGTCGCAATGTTAAGTAAAAGTCAAATATTTTGTTAGTTTATTTTTTGCTTTGTGACAAACATTACGCAAAAACTACAGAACCAATTTCAACGAAACTTGGTGGACATGTGGGGTATAACCCAAGGCCAAATTCCTTAGGTTTCGAAGAAAATACATCGAAATACACGTACATATAGGACTGTTTGGCGTGGCGAAGGCATGCTCTCTACTAAATGCCCAAGTAGGTATCTTTTGTCTCTCTCTTTTAACGCAAATGGTTGCACATTCAAGAGGACACAGGACGGTTGGGTGTTCTACTATGCCTATGTTGGATTAATAATTGAATTGCGTACCTGGTTGTCAGCTGATTACTGTGGGTTACGAGATGAAATCATTCATAAAATGTATTCAAGTCTTTGATTAACTTCATTTGTTACATTAAATCGTCTTCTTCTTAATGATTATCTTTAGCATTGTTTATCATCTTCATGAGGGCTGTTGGCGTGGGATAGCTGATAAGAGAACAGGGTTGATTTCATTTTCAAAGAGCTCTTATCAGCAACAATATTTCCTTTCATAAGAGTTATTTCCTTGAAGTGATTACAAACGACTTGGCTGTCCTCTATCAGGGTCGAAACAGACGCCCACCTGAAAGAAACGCTTCAAAGGGATATAATAATGAGCAGATTTTATAAACACCTTTAAAGTTAGCAAAAAATAAATAAAAAATATGAAATAATAATCACATAAATGCATAATATTCTATCAATTTTCTCTCAAAATCAATATAAATAGATCCTACGGGATTTAAAACATGTACAGAATGAGGACCAATGAGTTACCTGTCTTTTAGTTTGATGAGTCCAGGGGTCCATATCACGCGCATGCTGGCATTCGGCAAATCAATTCTACGAGCTTTTACCCAAGAGAGAACTATGGAAAAAAAGAACTTTTTATGCATATTTATGCAAATATTATTCTGGAGACCGTAAAAGTATAAGGAATGAAAGATGTCTATATAGAATGGCTGATTTCAAATTATTTACAACGAGAACAAAACCCGTATGAGATAAGAAAAGCCTGAGATAAAAAAAAAGTGAGCTAACAGTTGAAATACAATAAAATTTCATTAGATTATTCATGATTATTGCAATGAATATGTTCTCACGTATGGCCGTTAATACGCAGACTCCTTTAAGGTATATATATATATATATATATATATATATATATATATATATATATATATATATGTATATATATATATACGTATATATACATATATATATTTATATATATATAGATATATAGAAAGATACATAGATAGATAGATAGATAGATAAATAAATAAATAAATATATATATGTCAAAATAACTTCTCTCTTTTCCTTATTCAATTAATGCATGCATATACATATATAGCCTGCATACACACTCACATAGGTATTCATATATATATATATATATATATATATATATATATATATATATATATACATATATATACATATATATATATATATATATATATATAGATGTATATATGTGCGTGTGCATATATGTATGTGTATATATATGTATATATATACATACATATATATATATATATATATATATATATATATATATATATATATATATATATATGCATGTATGTATGTATTTATGTAATCGGATTCATGAATTCACTAAGGAAAATTGAGAGGTCCTTTTGAATAATTCATCCTTAACAATTTAAAAACCTCTGCTGGTCAGATGCCCAGACGTAAAACAGAGCACAACATCCACCAAAAAAAAAAAAAAAAAAAAAAAAAAAAAAAAAAAAAAAAAAAAAAAAAACATGCCATTCTGTTGCAAGTGGCATATGGATTGGCATACAATTGAGAGCTGCATATTAGGCCAAAGACTATCATCTGAAGGCACAATGTCACCTTTCTGTTAACGAATTATCGCTGATAACAAAGATAAAGAGCATTTTTTCATCTGGCTCCGACTATCCATTGTGCGAGGCTGTTTTGTGAAAGGCATACTTCGCCGCGAAGACACTTATAGTGAAACCTTTCTTCGCCATTAGGAAATATTTCTTCTTCGTTTAATGGATACCAACAGATCGGAAGAAGAGGTAATGATTCTCATTAATGATTCAAATTTCTTATCTTTTGTGATGTTTGTGATGATTCTCAACAATCTTAAGGCAAAGATCCTTATTTGTCTCAAGCTCAAGAACTCTCATCAGGGTTGTTATCATACGCGTATTATCATTACTAGTGTACACAAGCCGTCAAAAATTACGTCTAAATATTAAGATATACACACACGCACACACATACATTCATGCCTCCCCCCCCTTTCTCCCTTTCCTAACTACAAACGGCTGATTCCGTAATTTGTGGGAAGTTGTGATTTCCGAGTGTACCTCTCAGAGTTGTGAAGACAAAGTGCAGATGGACATAATGTCTACGGACATAATGTCACCGGTTACAATCTCGACGGATAGAATCTCGACAGAAATAATGTCGACGGGCAAAATGCCGACATTCGTTTGACGAGGACATAATGGTGACGCCAATAATAATAATAATAATAATAATAATAATAATAATAATAATAATAATAAGGATTAAAATAGTAAATATTTTTCATGCTAATAATTTCGTTCAAATCATTCTATCTTGGTAGTTATTATATTAGAAAACTCTAGTTGTTAACATATTTTCTTATCGAACACCAGTAACCACAACATCCAATGACTGTAACAGAGATAAACGTATTCTCAACGAAGATAAATTTTTCAAATGTTTTAATTAATAAAGATGTGCATTTTTTTTTTTTTTTTTTTTTTTTTTTTTTTTTTTTTTTTTTTTTTTTTTTTTTTTTAGAAACCTCTTTACGGGGGTTATGCTTACGTTGTCGGTAAGCGAAAAGAAGATGATCCGATCCTATGGCGATGTGAAAAACGTGGTTAATTTGCTGGACGAATAACAACAAACGATATTAGGCGTTCTTGTTCAAGCCATTCTAACCAGAGTGAGGACAGTAGTATTTACTCAATGTGTAACAATCTATGAATGTTAGAAACCTATTCAACACGGCTTTGCGATGGGGCATTTGATCCTCCTACGTTAGGGAATCAATTTTATGCTATTCAAACCTTTGTTACAAATAACAAAACGTTGCTGCCAATGGCTTATTGCCTTACTAGCAAAAAGGATGAGCAAACTTACGAGTTAACGTTTATTTTTTTCATGAAAGACCATAATTTGAACCCCAATCTCAGTGTCGATTTCGAAAAAGCCATTATTGATAGTATAAGGAGGACATTTTATTCCATTTGGTCGATATCTGTGTCGCAAAATCAGTCATTGAGTTTATAATGCTAGTCTACTGAAACCAGTAATGCATTCATTCATCATAAAGTAATTTCAAGCATTGGCATTTGTTCTTTCTGATTACGTATATGTTTTATTCAATGAGCTTCTTGTTTCTCTAACGGAAGAAATGGAAGATGAACTAGACGAATTTTTGCCATATTTTGAAGTGACCTAATTATAAATAGGTGCAGTTCAACGTGGACAACGACTTAAACCCTTCTATGAAATCCAGCTATGGTCAGTTCTTAGTCCGGTCGCAAATGACTTGCCATGCACGAATTACGCAATGGATGGGTGGTACAATGCACTTAAAAGAAAAAAAAAAGGTAATTAAGAATGCACCTTTAGAAAATTTTGTTAACTAACTGAAAAATAACAAGCAAATATGAAAATTTTATTAACGCAAATAACCAATGGGAGAGAAATTGGAAAGTAGAATGTTAGAACCAACGAGAGATTTAAGAACATGGTCAGAAACTTTAATCCTGACCAAGGGATTTAGTTTTTAAGAAAAGTTACTCATAATTAAAACATTTTGAAATTATGTCGTTTTTAGACCAAAAATACTTTCTTCTTACTAAGGATGAATTTTCTTATTTTTATCCTTAACACGCATAAAAATATTATTATTATTATAATTATTATTATTATTATTAGTAGTAGTAGTAGTAGTAGTAGTAGTAGTGGTATCAAATTTTTGGGTCGTCATTACATCCTCTTCAAACGGATGTCGGCATTTTATCCGGCAAGACTTGGGGTATCCCCTCTCACCTGGGAATGGCTACTCCCTCTTCCCCTACCCGGGGAACGGGAAGAAACTGAGCCGCTAAAGGTCACAGAAAACAAATATAATTACTGTATATATCTATATATAGCAGGAACTTTGCTACTTTATTTTATGGGAGAGATTATTATTATTATTATTATTATTATTATTATTATTATTATTATTATTATTATTATTATCATAGCTAAACTACAACCTTAGTTTGAAAAGCAGGATGATATCAGGCCAAGGACTCCAACAAGGAAAATAGCCCAGTTAGGAAAGGAAATAAGTAAACAGATAGAATAGT
>NC_090726.1:59429923-59447423 GCF_036898095.1 Palaemon carinicauda | reverse complement strand
AGCAGCAAGTGAATACTTATTCTAATTACAGTTCACTTTCATGTTCACAATTGACTTTCCTTCTTTCAGAATATTGTGAGGAATCATGTTTATTTTCTATCTTTGTCGTTTATTTGGTTTTTTATATTTTCTAGACCCCTGTTAGATAAGTTTTCCTCTTTTTCTGATATAAATTCTCTTTCCTTTGAAAATTTGCATTGTATCACTGAAAAGAAAATTTGTCATATTTTGAAGATAGAGAAAAAAAAAATTGAATATCGTCGAAAACGTGATAGTGATCTGATAAATTTTAAAAATCTTTCTAATACGCATGCTTTCTCCATCATAAGATTCAACACTGCAAAGTATTCTAGAAGTTTTATTCCAGCTGAGACTTGATTGAGGTATGATCTTTCTAATCGGTCAGTTGAATCAGTGGCACATCAGATGTTCAAACTTGCAGCAAATGTTTTTTATGTTGAACAGGCTGACATAAGGCTCATGATGCTCTCTTCATAGCTTATATATGACAAATCTATTCTAATGTTGTTCCTGATTATAAAATATTTTGTATTATTTATTCATTACTTCTCATATAGTTTATTCATTTCCTTATTCCCTGTTGGAGCCCTTGAGATTAATGCATCCTGTTTCTCGGGCAGGATTGTAAAAATAATAATAATAATAATAATAATAATAATAATAATAATAATAATAATAATAATAATAATAATAATAATTATTATTATTATAATAATCGTAACAACAACAACAACAACAATAATGATTATTTATAGAAAATCCTATCAGCCACTAATTTTTCGAATGTTAATCAACAAAAGCATCATTGCTATCGAACCTTATAAAAAACGAGTTTATCAGATAAGGAAACCTGATCTCATGAAGCAGACACATCTTTCCTAGAGCAGTCACGTAGTCGGGGTTACATTGATCAAATTAGAAATCTCTTTCCTTTTATTTCACTTTTTTTTTTTGGAATAGTTTTGGGTGACCTAGTGAAATTACGAGATGAGTGACCGGGATGACGATAAGGTAAGGTCATGGGGTCAGTTTAATGTCATGCGGGGTTAGAGTAATGGTGACACAGTATTCCGTGTTGAGAATGGAAGTGGCTACACGTTTTCAGTAAGTATTGTATTGATAGTGTCTATGCAATTATTGTTAACATTATAGATAAGTATATACAGTCAATATGCTGAATTTCAAAAGACAACATATTATTATTATTATTATTATTATTATTATTATTATTATTATTATTATTATTATTATTATTATTATTATTATTATTATTAGCCAAGCTACATCCCAAGTTGGAAAAGCAAGATGCTATAAGCCCAAAGGCTCCAACAGGGAAAGATAACCCAGTGAGGAAAGGGAATAAGGATATAAATAATTGATGAAAACAAATTAACAATAAATCATTCTAAAAACATAAACAACGTCAAAACAGATATGTCATATATAAACTATAAAAAGACTTATGTCAGGCTGTTCAACATAAAAACATTTGCTGCAACTTTGAGCCTCATGATGGAGAATTAACTGCATGCCTAGTATTACGAACAGGATGGAATTGTGCAGGAAGATCTAAATGTAAAGGATGGTCAGAGTTATGAAAAATCTTATACAACATGCATAATGAACTAATCGAACGACGGTGCCAAAGATTAATATCCAGATCAGGAATAAGAAATTTAATAGACCGTAAGTTTCTGTCCAACAAATTAAGATGAAAATCAGCAGCTGAACACCAGACAGGAGAACAATACTCAAAACAAGATAGAATAAAAGAATTAAAACACTTCTTCAGAATTGATTGATCACCGAAAATCTTGAAAGACTTTCTCAATAAGCCAATATCTAATCATCCTAATCACAGTCACCGTAATAATAATAATAATAATAATAATAATAATAATAATAATAATAATAACAATAATAA
This sequence comes from Palaemon carinicauda, assembly GCF_036898095.1. NCBI lineage: Eukaryota > Metazoa > Arthropoda > Malacostraca > Decapoda > Palaemonidae > Palaemon > Palaemon carinicauda. The sequence goes on along the minus strand of NC_090726.1, from coordinate 59,445,478 downwards.
TAATAATAATAATAATAATAATAATAATAATAATAATAATAATAATAATAATAATAATAATAAGGGGCATTAAAATCCACAATTATATGCGTTGTATGTTTAAAAAATAGTAGGAGCTTGCGCAGCTGAAGAGGCCTTTTGGAAAAAGTGCGAAAGCTCCAGTTATTTTCTAAATATACAACGCTTATAATTGTGGATCATAATACCCAAGATCAACAGATACGGCATGATGTTTCATTCAAGTTAGATAATAATAATAATAATAATAATAATAATAATAATAATAATAATAATAATAATAATAATAATAATGATGAGGATTATTATTATTATTATTATTATTATTATTATTATTACAACATAAGTGATTACTAATTTTTCTAACCGAATATTATATCAATAAAAAGTATTATTGTATAAATGATATAGATTTGACAATAATGTTGATAATAATGATAATGATATGATGATAATATCATATCAATAAAAGTATTATTATATAAATTATATAGATTTAACAATAATGTTTATAATAATGATAATATCAAGAGCGAAATACTTTGTCATTGACAGTAATTAACATTTGATATTAGAAATCCTAATATCTGATCGAAAAAATGATAACAGATAATAATTCAGTATTTGGAATCCTTGAATGAGGAAAAGATATTTTCGTAAAAAGGAGACATCATTATAAACCCCAATGCCCATACATCCATATACCTGTAAATACACTCATTTATACACACACACATGCACACACACACACACACACACACATATATATATATATATATATAAATTATAAATATATATGTATATGTGTATTTATATATATATATTAAATAAATATATATATATATATATATATATTTATATATATATATGCATATATATATATATATATATATGTATATATATATATATATATATATATATATATATATATATATATATATATATATATACATATATATATATTGTTGGCGGTCACCCATTCAAATTTTGGCCAGAATCAGCGTTGTCTAGCTTCCCTGATCAATAGAGCGTGTTGTGTCAAAATATTCAAGCAAAGAATGGTTGATTCAAGAGAAGAAGATCAATACACCCACATTTTAACGCTACATCTTGGATGATCCCTTGTACGGAAAACTTCCACGGTATCTGCTCCTTCCAACGTTTACACAGAAGGCTCATCAGGAGCACGTCGACCCTATTACATAAAGACCTTTATTCCCCAATGTTTTTTTTCCATTTAGTTTTATACTTCCTTGCTTTCTGAATAGCCTGAATACATCATATCGTTTCATCTAACCTGAGCTTATTTGCAATTACTTATTTTCTCATTTCCCACCATTTCTCAATCTTTGGATCTTACAACAAGTTAAATTGTCATTCTTTTAGTATCACAATGGGTCAAATTGTCATTCTTTTAGTATCACAACAGGTCAAATTGTCATTCTTTTAGTATCACAACAGGTCAAATTGTCATTCTTTTAGTATCACAACAGGTCAAATTGTCATTCTTTTTGTATTACAACAGGTTAAATTGTCATTCTTTTAGTATCACAACAGGTCAAATTGTCATTCTTTTAGTATCACAACAGGTCAAATTGTCATTCTTTTTGTATCACAACAGGTTAAATTGTCATTCTTTTAGTATCACAATAGGTCAATTTGTCATTCTTTTAGTATCACAACAGGTCAAATTGTCATTCTTTTAGTATCACAACAGGTTAAATTGTCATTCTTTTAGTATCACAACAGGTCAAATTGTCATTCTTTTAGTATCACAATGGGTCAAATTGTCATTCTTTTAGTATCACAACAGGTTAAATTGTCATTCTTTTAGTATCACAACAGGTCAAATTGTCATTCTTTTAGTATCACAACAGGTCAAATTGTCATTCTTTTTGTATCACAACAGGTCAAATTGTCATTCTTTTAGTATCACAATAGGCCAATTTGTCATTCTTTTAGTATCACAACAGGTTAAATTGTCATTCTTTTAGTATCACAACAGGTCAAATTGTCATTCTTTTAGTATCACAACAGGTCAAATTGTCATTCTTTTAGTATCACAACAGGTTAAATTGTCATTCTTTTAGTATCACAACAGGTCAAATTGTCATTCTTTTAGTATCACAACAGGTCAAATTGTCATTCTTTTAGTATCACAACAGGTCAAATTGTCATTCTTTTTGTATCACAACAGGTAAAATATTCATTCTTTTAGTATCACAACAGGTCAAATTGTCATTCTTTTAGTATCACAACAGGTCAAATTGTCATTCTTTTTGTATCACAACAGGTTAAATTGTCATTCTTTTATTATCACAACAGGTCAAATTGTCATTCTTTCTGTATCACAACAGGTTAAATTGTCATTCTTTTAGTATCACAATAGGTCAAATTGTTATTCTTTTAGTATCATGACGGGTCAGATTGTCATTCTTTTAGCATTATAACAGGTCAAATTAGTATTTTTTTGGTATCATAACAGGTCAAATTGTCAATTTTTAAGCATCATAACAGGTTAAAATTGTCATTCTTTTAGCATTATAACAGGTCAAATTGGCATTCTTTTGGTATCAAAACAGGTCAAATTGTTATTCTTTAAGTATCATAAAAGGTCAAAATTGTCATTCTTTTAGCATTATAACAGGTCATATTGTCATTCTTTTAGTCTAATAACAGGTCAAATTGTTATTCTTTTAGTATCATGACGGGTCAGATTGTCATTCTTTTAGCATTATAACAGGTCAAATTTGCATTCTTTTGGTATCATAACATGTAAAATTGTCATTGTTTAAGTATCATAACAGGTCAAAATTGTCATTCTTTTAGTATTATAACAGATCAAATTGTCATTCTTTTGGTATCATAACAGGTCAAATTGTCATTATATAAGTATCATAGCAGGTTAAATTGTCATTCTTTTAGTATCATAACAGGTCAAATTGTCATTCTTTTAATATCATAACAGGTCAAATTGTCATTCTTTTAGTATCATGATAAGTCAAATTGGCATTCTTTTTGCATTATAGCAGGTCAAATTATCATTCTTTTAGTATCATGTCAGGTAAAATTATCATTCTTTTAGTATCATGACAGGTAAAATTATCATTCTTTTAGTATTGTAACAAGTCACATTGTTATTCTTTTAGTATTGTAACAGGCCAAATAGTCTTTCTTTTAGTATTGCAATAGGTCACTTTGTCATTCATTTACGATTGCAACAGGTCAGCTCAACAATATCAACCTCTATTTTCATTTAATTAAATTTCGATATTCGTACTTCATGAGTTTTAACCTTGCACTAGTACGAGCAACCTGAAAAGAACAGATCTATCATAAAAGAAATATATAGTAGGAGATGGTCATGGGAAGCCTTAAAACCATTTGATCAAATAAGGTATTTAATGGCAGGAAATTCTGTTTAAAAAGGCAGTAGGTAGAGCATTCCTTCATTCTTTATAGATAGGATTGGAATAAATGTTGTTGTTATATTTCATTCTGGGATTTGATCTATCAGTGAGAGGTGATACGAAGTTTTTGTCTGGGTATTACCGTAGTCCAATCGTCTTAACCTGTTCAAGCGCTTTCTGATAGTAAATCTCCTGATAGTCTGATAGCTTTCAATTTATTTTCTAGATACCAATTTATTTGCAATTGACTCCATCTAAAACTTCAGATAATTAGGATATGGGGTTTAATTATTCAGTTTCTTGCTTCAAAAAGATCGATCTTCAAAATTATTATTGTTGCTTTTTTTTTTTTTTTTTTTTTTTTTTTTTTCTTATTTCCATTCATGCTGCCAATACATAAATATGGAATTCTTCCAAAGGGATTTTCACCCAGAAGCTTTTGTGTTACTGGAACAGCTCTTAGAGGAACTCTGAAACGGTGATTTGTCTTAGTCCTAGTCATTTTATTATTATTATTATTATTATTATTATTATTACTTGCTAAGCTGCAACCCTAGTTGGAAAAGCCAAATGTTACAAGCCCAAGGACTCCAACAGGGTAAATAGCCCAGTGAGGAAAAAGAAATAAGGAAATTAATGTACTACAATAGAAGCAATTAACAATTCTATTGAAATAATTTAAGGACAGTAAAACCATTTAAATAAATCTTTCATAGGTAAACTATAAGAAGAGAAACAAGATAGAATAGTGTCCCCGAGTGTACCCTCAAGCAAGAGAACTCTACTCCAAGACAGTGGAAGACTATGGTACGGAGACTATGGCAGTACCCAAGACCAGAGAACAATGGTTTGATTTTGAAGTGTCCTTCTCCTAGAAGAGCTACTTACCATAGCTAAAGAGTCTCTTCTATCCTTACCAAGAGGAAAGTAGCCACTGAATATTTATTACAGTGCAGAAGTTAACCTCTTGAAAGAAGAAGAATTGTTTGGTAATCTCAGTGTTGTCAAGTGTATGAGGAAAGAGGAGAATGTGTGAAGAATAGCCAGACAATTCTGTGTATGTGTCAGCAAAGATGAAATGAACCGTAACCAGATAACAATGGTTTGATTTTGGAATGTCCTTCTCCTAGAAGAGCTACTTACCATAGCTAAGAAGTCCCTTCTAACATTACCAAGAGGAAAGTAGCCACTGAAAAATTAAAGCGCAGTAGTTGATCCTTGAGCGAAGAAGAATTGTTTGGTAATCTCAGTATAGTCGGATGTATGAGGACAGTAGAATATGTGAAGAATAAGCCAGACTATTTGGTGTATGTGTTGGCAAAGGGAAAATGAGCCGTAACCAGAGAAAAGTATCCGATGTAGTACTGTCTGACCAGTAAAAAAACCTATAACTCTCTAGCGGAGGTATCTCAACGGGTGGCTGGTGATAGGTAACATGCTTTATGGAGTTTTGCCCAAAGCATGTTTTCTCTGACTCCTATTCCAATTAGCATGGGTTGTCATTAGGGATTTAATTCTAAACTTTTTCTAATAGCCTTTTTCGCTACTTTAATTTCTAACTCTAAAACCACCACACAGTGTAAATATTCTGTGTTCCAGAACTCTGAAAACACCACAGTGTAAATATTATGTTTTCCAGAACTCTGAAAACACCACACAGCATAAATAATATGTTTTCCAGAACTCTGAAAATACACGCAGAGTGAATATTATGTTTTCCAGAACTTAAAATACCACACAGTTTAAAAATTATGTTTTCCAGATCCCTTAAAATACCACACAGTAAATAGTCAGTGCTTCAGAACTCTGAAAATACCACACAGTGTAAATATCATGTTTTCCAGAACGCTGAAAAAAACCCTATAGTAAATATTCTGTGTTTCAGAACCCTACAAATACCACAGAGAGCAAATATTCTGTTTCATAACTCTGAAAGTACTACACAGGGTAAATATTATGTTTTCCAGAACTCTGAAAATACAACACAGTGTAAATATTCTGTTTTCCATAACTCGGAAAATACCACACAGTGTAAATATTATGATTTCCAGAACTCTGAAAAAACCATATATTAAATATTCTGTGTTCCAGAATTCTGAAAATACCACACGAGTAAATATTATGTGTTCCATGACTCTGAAAGTACTACACAGAGTAAATATATGTTTTCCTGAATTATTAAAATACCACACAGTGAAAATATTATGTTTTCCATAACTGTGAAAATAGCACACAGTTTAAATATGATATCGAGAACTCTGAAAATATAACACAAAGTGTAAATATATTGTTTAACAGAATCTCAAAAATACCCCACAGTAAATATTCTGTGTTCTAGAGCACTAAAAATACCACACAGTGTAAATATTATGCTTTCTAGAACTCTAAGAATACCACACAGAGTAAATATTGTGTTTTCCAGAACTCTGAAAGTACTACTCAGAGCAAAATATTACATTTTTCAGAATTTGAAAATACCACAGTGTAAATATTATATTTTTCAGAGCTGAAAATACCACAGTTTAAATATATTAATTTCCAGAATAACAAAAATACCACCCAATAAATATTCTGTGTTCCGGAACTCTGAAAGTACCACACAAAGTAAATATTATGTTTTCCAGAATACTGAAAATACCACACAGAGTAAATATTGTTTTCCAGAACTCTGAAAATACCACACAAAGTAAATATTATGTTTTCCAGAACTCCAAAAATATCACATTGTATACATTATGTGTTCCTTAACTCTGAAAATACCACACAGGGTGAATATTATGGTTTCTAGAACTTTGAAAATACCACACATAGTAAATATTGTGTTTTCCAGAACTCCAAAAATACCACATAGTAAATATTCTGTGTTCCTTAATTCTGAAAATACCCACATAGTATATATTATGTTTACCAGAACTCTGAAAATATCCCACAGACTAAACATTGTTTTCCAGAACTTTGAAAATAAAACAGAGTAAATATTATGTTTTCCAGAACCCCTAAAATACCACAGTACACTACATATTCTGTGTTCCAGAACTCTGTAAATATCACACAGAGTAAATATTATATTTTTCAGAACTCGAAAAATACCCCCCAAAGTGAATATTTTGTGTTCCATAACTCTGAAAATATCACCCCCAAGAAAATATTTTGTGTCCCAGAACTCTGAAAATATCACCCCCCCCCCCCAAGTAAATATTTTGTGTCCCAGAACTCTGAAAATATCACCCCCCCCCCCCCAAGTAAATATCTTCTATTCCTGAACTATGAAAATATCACCCCAAGTAAATATTTTGTGTTCCAAAACTCTAAAAATATCAACCCCAAGTAAATATTTTGTGTTCTAGAACTCGGAAAATATCATCCCCAAGTAAATATTTTGTGTTTCAGAACTCTGAAAATATCACCCCAAGTAAATATTTTGTGTTCCAGAACTCTAAAAATATCACCCCCAAGTAAATATTTTGTGTTCTAGAACTGAAAATATCATCCCCAAGTAAATATTTTGTGTTTCAGAACTCTGAAAATATCACCCCAAGTAAATATTTTGTGTTCCAGAACTCTGAAAATATCACCCGAAGTAAATACTTTGTGTTTCAGAACTCTGAAAATATCACCCCCAAGTAAATATTTTGTGTTCCAGAACTCTGAAAATATCACCCCAAGTAAATATTTTGTGTTCCAGAACTGTGAAAATATCACCCCCAAGTAAATGTTTTGTGTTCCAGAACTCTGAAAATATCACCCCCAAGTAAATATTTTGTGTTCCCGAATTCTGAAAATATCACCCCGAAGTAAATACTTTGTGTTTCAGAACTCTGAAAATATCACCCCCAAGTAAATATTTTGTGTTCCAGAACTCTGAAAATATCATCCCCAAGTAAATATTTTGTGTTCTAGAACTCTGAAAATATCATCCCCAAGTAAATATTTTGTGTCCCAGAACTCTGAAAATATCACCCCCCCCTCCCCAGCCCCAAGTAAATATCTTCTGTTCCTGAACTATGAAAATATCACCCCAAGTAAATATTATGTGTTCCAGAACTCTAAAAATATCACCCCCAAGTAAATATTTTGTGTTCTAGAACTCTGAAAATATCATCCCCAAGTAAATATTTTGTGTTTTAGAACTCTGAAAATATCACCCCAAGTAAATATTTTGTGTTCCAGAACTCTAAAAATATCACCCCCAAGTAAATATTTTGTGTTCTAGAACTCTGAAAATATCATCCACAAGTAAATATTTTGTGTTTCAGAACTCTGAAAATATCACCCCAAGTAAATATTTTGTGTTCCAGAACTCTGAAAATATCACCCCGAAGTAAATACTTTGTGTTTCAGAACTCTGAAAATATCACCCCCAAGTAAATATTTTGTGTTCCAGAACTCTGAAAATATCACCCCAAGTAAATATTTTGTGTTCCAGAACTCTGAAAATATCACCCCAAGTAAATGTTTTGTGTTCCAGAACTCTGCAAATATCACCCCCAAGTAAATATTTTGTGTTCCCGAATTCTGAAAATATCACCCCGAAGTAAATACTTTGTGTTTCAGAACTCTGAAAATATCACCCCCCAAGTAAATATTTTGTGTTCCAGAACTCTGAAAATATCATCCCCAAGTAAATATTTTGTGTTTCAGAACTCTGAAAATATCACCCCAAGTAAATATTTTGTGTTCCAGAACTCTGAAAATATCACCACGAAGTAAATACTTTGTGTTTCAGAACTCTGAAAATATCACCCCCAAGTAAATATTTTGTGTTCCAGAACTCTGAAAATACCACCCCAAGTAAATATTTTGTGTTCCAGAACTCTGAAAATATCACCCCCAAGTAAATATTTTGTGTTCCAGAACTCTGCAAATATCACCACTAAGTAAATATTTTGTGTTCCCAAATTCTGAAAATATCACCCACAAGTAAATATTTTGTGTTCCAGAACTCTGAAAATAACACCCCCAAGTAAATATTTTGTGTTCCAGAACTCTGAAAATATCACCCCAAGTAAATATTTTGTGTTCCAGAACACTGAAAATATCATCCCCAAGTAAATATTTTGTGTTTCAGAACTCTGAAAATATCACCTAAAGTAAATATTTTGTGTTCCAGAACTCTGAAAATATCACCCCCAAGTAAATATTTTGTGTTTCAGAACTCTGAAAATATCATCCCTTAGTAAATATTTTGTGTTTCAGAACTCTGAAAATATCACCCCAAGTAAATATTTGGTGTTCTTGAACTCTGAAAATATCACCCAGAAGTAAATATTTTGTGTTTCAGAACTCTGAAAATATCATCCCTAGTAAATATTTTGTGTTTCGAAACTCTGAAAATATCACCCCCAAGTAAATATTTTGTGTTCCAGAACTCTGAAAATATCACCCCCAAGTGAATATTTTGTGTTCTTGAACTCCGAAAATATCAACCCTAAGTAAATACTTTGTGTTTCAGAACTCTGAAAATATCACCCCAAGTAAATATTTTGTGTTCCAGAACTCTGGAAATATTACCCCAAGTAAATAGTTTGTGTTCCAGAACTCTGAAAATATCACCCAGAAGTAAATATTTTGTGTTTCAGAACTCTGAAAATATCACCCACAAGTAAATATTTTGTGTTCCAGAACTCTGGAAATATCACTCCAAGTAAATATTTTGTGTTCCAGAACTCTGAAAATATCACGTCGAGTAAATATTTTGTTTCAGAACTCTGAAAATATCACCCCAAGTATATTTTGTGTTCCAGAACTCTGAAAATACCACCCCCAAGTAAATATTTTGTGTTCCAGAACTCCGAAAATATCACCCCAAGTAAATATTTTGTGTTCCAGAACTGAAAATATCACCCCAAGTAAATATTTTGTCTTCCAGAACTCTGAAAATATCACCCCAAGTAAATATTTTGTGTTCTTGAACTCTGAAAATATCACCCAGAAGCAAATATTTTGTGTTTCAGAACTCTGAAAATATCATCCCCTAGTAAATATTTTGTGTTCCAGAACTCTGAAAATATCACCACCAAATAAATATTTTGTGTTTCAGAACTCTGAAAATATCACCCCCAAGTAAATATTTTGTGTTCCAGAACTCTGAAAATATCACCCCAAGTAAATATTTTGTGTTCTTGAACTCCGAAAATATCAACCCCAAGTAAATACTTTGTGTTTCAGAACTCTGAAAATATCAACCCCAAGTAAATACTTTGTGTTTCAGAACTCTGAAAATATCACCCCAAGTAAATATTTTGTGTTCCAGAACTCTGGAAATATTACCCCAAGTAAATATTTTGTGTTCCAGAACTCTGAAAATATCACCCAGAAGTAAATATTTTGTGTTTCAGAACTCTGAAAATATCACCCCAAGTAAATATTTTGTGTTCCAGAACTCTGGAATTATCACTCCAAGTAAATATTTTGTGTTCCAGAACTCTGAAAATATCATCCCCAAGTAAATATTTTGTGTTTCAGAACTCTGAAAATATCACCCCAAGTAAATATTTTGTGTTCCAGAACTCTGAAAATATCACCACGAAGTAAATACTTTGTGTTTCAGAACTCTGAAAATATCACCCCCAAGTAAATATTTTGTGTTCCAGAACTCTGAAAATACCACCCCAAGTAAATATTTTGTGTTCTAGAACTCTGAAAATATCACCCCCAAGTAAATATTTTGTGTTCCAGAACTCTGCAAATATCACCACTAAGTAAATATTTTGTGTTCCCAAATTCTGAAAATATCACCCACAAGTAAATATTTTGTGTTCCAGAACTCTGAAAATAACACCCCCAAGTGAATATTTTGTGTTCCAGAACTCTGAAAATATCACCCCAAGTAAATATTTTGTGTTCCAGAACACTGAAAATATCATCCCCAAGTAAATATTTTGTGTTTCAGAACTCTGAAAATATCACCCAAAGTAAATATTTTGTGTTCCAGAACTCTGAAAATATCACCCCCAAGTAAATATTTTGTGTTTCAGAACTCTGAAAATATCATCCCTTAGTAAATATTTTGTGTTTCAGAACTCTGAAAATATCACCCCAAGTAAATATTTGGTGTTCTTGAACTCTGAAAATATCACCCATAAGTAAATATTTTGTGTTTCAGAACTCTGAAAATATCATCCCCTAGTAAATATTTTGTGTTTCGAAACTCTGAAAATATCACCCACAAGTAAATATTTTGTGTTCCAGAACTCTGAAAATATCACCCCCAAGTAAATATTTTGTGTTCTTGAACTCCGAAAATATCAACCCTAAGTAAATACTTTGTGTTTCAGAACTCTGAAAATATCACCCCAAGTAAATATTTTGTGTTCCAGAACTCTGGAAATATTACCCCAAGTAAATATTTTGTGTTCCAGAACTCTGAAAATATCACCCAGAAGTAAATATTTTGTGTTTCAGAACTCTGAAAATATCACCCCAAGTAAATATTTTGTGTTCCAGAACTCTGGAAATATCACTCCAAGTAAATATTTTGTGTTCCAGAACTCTGAAAATATCACGTCGAGTAAATATTTTGTTTCAGAACTCTGAAAATATCACCCCAAGTATATTTTGTGTTCCAGAACTCTGAAAATACCACCCCCAAGTAAATATTTTGTGTTCCAGAACTCCGAAAATATCACCCCAAGTAAATATTTTGTGTTCCAGAACTGAAAATATCACCCCAAGTAAATATTTTGTCTTCCAGAACTCTGAAAATATCACCCCAAGTAAATATTTTGTGTTCTTGAACTCTGAAAATATCACCCAGAAGCAAATATTTTGTGTTTCAGAACTCTGAAAATATCATCCCCTAGTAAATATTTTGTGTTCCAGAACTCTGAAAATATCACCACCAAATAAATATTTTGTGTTTCAGAACTCTGAAAATATCACCCCAAAGTAAATATTTTGTGTTCCAGAACTCTGAAAATATCACCCCAAGTAAATATTTTGTGTTCTTGAACTCCGAAAATATCAACCCCAAGTAAATACTTTGTGTTTCAGAACTCTGAAAATATCAACCCCAAGTAAATACTTTGTGTTTCAGAACTCAGAAAATATCACCCCAAGTAAATATTTTGTGTTCCAGAACTCTGAAAATATTACCCCAAGTAAATATTTTGTGTTCCAGAACTCTGAAAATATCACCCAGAAGTAAATATTTTGTGTTTCAGAACTCTGAAAATATCACCCCAAGTAAATATTTTGTGTTCCAGAACTCTGGAAATATCACTCCAAGTAAATATTTTGTGTTCCAGAACTCTGAAAATATCACGTCGAGTTATTATTTTGTTTCAGAACTCTGAAAATATCACCCCAAGTATATTTTGTGTTCCAGAACTCTGAAAATACCACCCCAAGTAAATATTTTGTGTTCCAGAACTCTGAAAATATCACCCCAAATAAATATTTTGGGTTCCAGAACTGAAAATATCACCCCAAGTAAATATTTTGTGTTCCGGAACTCTGGAAATATCACCCCAAGTAAATATTTTGTGTTTCAGAACTGAAAATATCACCCCAAGTAAATATTTTGTGTTCCAGAACTCTGAAAATATCACCCCCAAGTAAATATTTTGTGTTCCAGAAATCTGAAAATATCACCCCTAGTAAATATTTTGTGTTCCAGAACTCTGAAAATATCACCCCCAAGTAAATATTTTGTGTTCCAGAACTCTGAAAATAAAACCCCCAAGTAAATATTTTGTGTTCCAGAACTCTGAAAATATCACCCCCAAGTAAATATTTTGTTTCAGAACTCTGAAAATATCACCCACAAGTAAATATTTTGTGTTTCAGAGCTCTGAAAATATCACCCCAATAATTTGTTGTCCCGAACTCTGAAAATATCACCCCCATATAAATATTTTGTGTTTCAGAACTCTGAAAATATCACCCCGAGTAAATATTTTGTGTTCCAGGGCATCGAAATCTCCATGCGCAATAAATCCTTTTGTGTCACTCTCCAATTGGAATCAAACCCTTATTTTTTTTTTTTTTTTTCAGTGTGGACGCGCAGAATACCTATACCTCATCGGATTTCTGTTTTTCATTATATTCGCCATAACCGCTGCGTGTGCTCAGTGGCTCGCCGCGTTTATTTTCTGTAAGTTCAATTTGCTCTTTTAAATGTTTCTTGGTGTTTTTGATTATCATTATTAGCTTGTCTGCGCCAAAATCGAAGATTTTTCTAAGGGTATGTATTCACCCATGTCTGTTCGTTAGTTTATTTTTGTTTGTGAGCAATTTTACACAAAAACTACTGTACCGATTTGGACCAAACTTGGTAGTCATGTTGGTTATGGCCCAAGGATGAATTCGTAACTTTTTTGGATAAAGTACATCAGAGTGAAAATACGCAACAGTACTTTGAAAATAATTGCAATGTGGGGGGGGGGAATAACTCAAGGACAAATCAATCAGATTTTGAAGAAAATGCATCGAAGAGCAAATATGCAGTGAGGTTAAGACCAAAATAAGAAGGCTTGTTTTGTCTGCATTGGTTCCAGTCAATAATCTGGTGATTCGGTTTTCAGATTATTTTATTTTTATTTTACTTTTTGAAAGTAATATAGGCCTCTGGTTCCCATCTAAACGTCTCCTCTCTCCATTTGATGTTTTAATCTAAAAGTTTTACCTTTGGCTTGAAAGAAAAGTACATTAATTTTAATTTAGCATTGGAATTTTAAAACAGATTTATCTATCAATCTATCTAACTAACTAACTATATATATATATATATATATATATATATATATATATATATATATATACTGTATATATATACATATAAATATGTATGGATATATATATATATATATATATATATATATATATATATATATATATATATATATACTGTATATATATACATATAAATATGTATGGATATATATATATATATATATATATATATATATATATATATATATATTTATATATATATAGATAGATAGATAGATAGATAGATAGATACTTACTGTTAATATATCTATTTATACACATATGCATATAATAATGTGAATGCGTATATATGTGTATGTGTTTTGTGTTTGTGTATATTGGTGCACATGCGTATGCACATGAGCGTAACATTTTAATCTTTCCCTGGTTACAGTTATCTTGAGCAAGTTATCTTGCTGCGTCGGCAGATTGTGTGTCAAAGACTCCGAACCAGAACCACAGCCTGTGCGTCTCAGATTGATCCGCACCCGCAATGTAAGGCTTACCCGGGTCGTGGTCGTCCCAACAACACCAGGTGGAAATAACACTTCCATTGACAACAACAACACCGACAACGTCTTCCCCAGGGAGCTTAGCGTTGAAGGACTGACCACAGTAGACGCCCCGCCTCCTTCCTACTCCTCAACGAGGTCTCAGCACGGCTTCACCCCAGCTGCGGCGTCAGCTGAGCGGCAGCAGGGAGAGGAATCCCGCGCCCTCAAGCCGTCGAATGGTGGACTTCGAAGATATCAGGACCCATTTTATGTGGGTCCTGGAAGATATGAATCAGCTATGTCTACAAGGCCTATGGTCAGGCTTGCACCATCTGGAGCTGGGCCAGCGGAAAGAACTAGAATTAGGTTAGGTTAGGTTAGGTCCTCTCGTCCATTTCTTCTCCCAAAGTTTATTTGAAATTCAATAACTCTTCCTGAAATATACAATTTACCTTCACTTATAAGCCTGAAGATTTATGGACTGTTGCAATGTGTACCAACACTGTTATGTGTCAAGAACGCTTTGTAAAAACAGGATTTCATAAATGTGTTTATAACTGCTACAGATCACATAAAGTTTATAATTTTCTCGTTATTATCTTTTGTCCTAATTCAAATATTGGTTGAAGTTTAGTCAGGTGAAATTGAAAGGTATCTAATTGAAAATTGAATAAAATCCAGTTACAAATTTCTAATTGATTATCTTTTAAAAACTTTACTATTCTTCTTTCACAGCGTCATCTCTCCACTAAGGGATCGGTTGCCTGATACGCCCTCTCGAATGCATTCTATCAAGGGCATCCTCTTCCACCAGACCTCTTCTCTCCATATCATCTTTCACCTTATCTGGCCATATAATTCTACGTTCTTTCAAGTTTTGACTACTACAGTCATCTAATTACTAATTAGATAATCATGACACCCAGTATTACCCTGTATTCTAGAAGTATTATTCCAGTTGTGACCAGGTTGTGAAAGATATTCCTAATCAGGCAGTTGAATCGGTAGAACTTCAGAAGTTCAAACTTGGAGTAAAAACAAGTTTACATGTGACATATTCTAACGTTGTTAATGATCCTAAGATAATTTATATTCTTTATTTATTACATTTCACATTGTTTATTTGTTTCCTTATTTTCCTTCCTTGCTGGGCTATTTTCCGTGCTGGAGCCTTTGGGTTTGTAGAATCCTGCTCTTCCAGCAAGGATTGTATCTTAGGTATTATTATTATCATTATTATTATTATTATTATTATTACTAGCCAAGCTACAACACTAGTTGGATAACCAAGATGCTATAAGACCAAGGGCTCCAAAAGGGAAAAATAGCCCAGTGAGGAAAGGAAACAAGGAAATAATGAAAAATTATAATAAAATATTTTGAAAACCATTAACAACATTAAAACAGATAATTCATCTATTGACTATAAAAAGACTTTTGTCAGCCTGTTCAACATAAAAACATTCGCTGCAACTTTGAACTTTTGAAGTTCTACTAATTCAACTACCCGATTAGGAAGATCATTCCACAACTTGGTCACAGCTGGAATAAAACTTCTAGAATGCTGTGTAATATTGAGTCTTATGATGGAAAACGCCTGACTATTAGAATAAACTGCATGCCTAGTTTTACGAACAGGATGGAACTGTCCAGGAAGATCTGAATGTAAAGGATGGTCATAACTATGAAAAATCTTATGCAACATGCATAATGAACTAATTGAACGACTGCCAAAGATTAATATCTAGATCAGGAATAAGAAATTTAATAGACCGTAAGTTTCTGTCTTACAAATTAAGATGAGAATCAGCAGCTGAAGACCAGACAGGAGAACGATACTCGAAACAAGGTAGAATGAAAGAATTAAAACACTCCTTCAGAATAAATTGATCTCCGAGAATCTTAAAAGACCTTCTCAATAA
>NC_090726.1:59417423-59424923 GCF_036898095.1 Palaemon carinicauda | reverse complement strand
ATAGGTAACATCCACATTCTCATTCTTTAAGTATAATAAAAGGTCAAATTGTTATTCTTCTAATATTACAAAAAGTGAAATTGTCATTCTTTTAGTAATGTAATAAGTCACATTGTTATTCTCTTAGGATTAAAAAAGGCCAAGTATTCATTCTTTTACTATTGCAATAGGTCACTTTATCATTCTTTCAGGATTACAGCAGGTCAGCTCAACAGTCTCAACCTTATTTTAATTTAATTAGATATTCGTACTTTATGTGTTTTAACCTTGCGCTAGTACGAGCAACCTAAAAAGAACAGATCTATCGGAAAAGAAATATAGAAGATGGTTATGGGAATCCTTAAAACCATTTGATCAAATAAGAAATTTTATGGCAGGAAGTTCTGTTAAAAAAGGCAGTAAGTAGAGCGTTCTTTCATTCTTTGGTGAAAGGAGGTTACTTGGATTAAATGTTGTTGTTATATTTCATTCTGGGATTTGATCTATCAGTGAGGGGTGATACGAAGTTTTTGTCTGGGTATTACCGTAGTCCAATCGTCTTAACCTGTTCAACTACGTAAGCGCTTTCTGATAATAAATCTCCTGATAGTCTGATAGCTTTCGATTTATTTTCTAGATACCAATTCATTTGCAATTGACTTCGATTAAAACTTCAGATAATTAGGACATTGGGTTTAATTATTCAGTTTCTTGCTTTTAAAAGATCCACTTTCGAAATGACTATTGTTTATATTTTCACTTCGAATTTCCATTCATTCTGTCAATACATAAACAACGAATTCTTCCCAAGGGATTTTTCCCCGAGAAGTTTTAGTGTTACTGCCTTAGAGCAGGGGTTCCCACAGTGGTACATCTTTGATCTTCAAAGGGGTACATCGAATCTGAGGGAATAGACAGTACAGCGAAGTACATGAGGTAATCAACATGGAGATTGAATAATGGAATAACATCACAATACCAGTTTCATCATATCTCTCTTTCATCCTCAATTTTAGGTGTACACGGGAATCTATAAAAATGCCTAAAGTACACAGAAGAACAAAAAGGCTGGGATTTCCGCCTTTAGAGGAAGTCTGACGCGGAGTTTTGTTCTAGTCATAGTAATTTATGATAGGTATTAATATGCCTTACGGAGTTTTGCCCAAAACTTGTTTTCTCTGACTTCTATTTCAGTTAGCATGGTTTTACCTTAGTGATTTCATTCTAAACATTTTTCTAGTTGCATTTTTCCTGCTTTAATTTTTACTGTGTAGTATTTGGGGGATTTTGAACAAAAGGGGGTTTGCCCTAGAGCTTTGATATTAAAAAGGTCCATGATCTTAATTCTTTTTTCGATAGGATTAATGAAATTGAAGTTCTATCATTTAAAGTGTTTCCCCTTACTTCCATTGATCCATAAAATGTTAAAAATGCTAAAGAGATGCATTAATCTATAGTATGCATCGATTCTAAATAGATGGATTTTGGGGCCGTATTCTTGCAATCTAGAAAAATTAATGAAAATTTAGTGCGTCGAATCCGCAAATGTGTATATCATACATCGTGTAACATTATCATACAAATTTTGTAGTTGTTAAAAGCAGATGAAATTCTTTTCAACTACTACAGAGGATAAGCAGTTGGAAACTGAGTGAGCGCCTTTCGTCTTTAGCATTGCTACTGCTATTATTATTATTATTATTATTATTATTATTATTATTATTATTATTATTATTGCTGTTGTTGTTGTTGTTATTATTATTATTATTATTATTATTATTATTATTATTATTATTAGGTAAACTACGCCCACTAATATCCATATTACATAGCAAAATGGTCGAAACATTAAGATAAGAATTAGTTCACTTTTGCTGAAAACTGTACACTAAATATACCGCACAGTAAGTATTAAGCGTTCCAGAACTCTGAAAATATCCCACAGTAAATATTCTGTATTCCAGAATTATGAAAATACCACACAGTAAATATTCTGTGTTCCAGAACTCTGAAAATACCACACAGTAAATATTCTGTGTTCCAGAACTCTGAAAATACCACACAGTAAATATTCTGTGTTCCAGAACTCTGGAAATACCACACAGTAAATATTCTGTGTTCCAGAACTCTGAAAATACCACACAGTAAATATTCTGTGTTCCAGAACTCTGGGAATACCACACAGTTAATATTTTGTGTTCCAGAACTAGGAAAATACCACAAAGTAAATATTCTATACAGTATTTCAGAACATTGAAAATACCAAACAGTAAATATTTGTTGTTCCAGAACTCAGAAAATACCACACAGTTAATATTCTGTATTCCAGAACTCTGAAAGTACCACACAGTTAATATTCTGTGTTCCAGAACTCTGAATACACCACACGGTAACTATCCTGTGTTCCAGAACTCTGAAAATACCACACAGTAAATATTTGGTGTTCCAGAACTATGGAAATACCACAGAGTAACTATCCTGTGTTCCAGAACTCTGAAAATACCACACAGTAAATATTTGGTGTTCCAGAACTATGGAAATACCACACAGTAACTATTCTGTATTCCAGAACTCTGAAAATACCACACAGTATCTATTCTGTGTTCCAGAACTCTGAAAATACCACACATTAAATATTTGGTATTCTAGAACTCTGAAAATACCGCAGAGTAAATATTTTGTGTTCCAGAACTCTGAAAATACCGCACAGTAACTATTCTGTGTTCCAGAACTCTGAAAATACAACACAGTAACTATTCTGTGTTTTAGAACTCTGAAAATACTACACAGTAAATATTTGGTGTTCCAGAACTCCAAAAATACCACACAGTAAATATTTTGTGTTCCAGAACTCTGAAAATACCACACAGTAAATATTATGTATTCCAGAACCATGGAAATACCACACAGTAACTATTTGGAGTTCCAGAACTCTGAAAATACTACACAGTAAATATTTGGTGTTCCAGAACTCCGAAAATACCACACAGTAAATAATTTGTGTTCCAGAACTCTGAAAATACCACACAGTAAATATTATATATTCCAGAACTATGGAAATACCACACAGTAACTATTTGGTGTTCCAGAACTCTGAAAATACCACACAGTGAATATTTTGTGTTCAAGAACTATGAAAATACCACAAGATAAATATTCTGTGTTCCGGAACTCTGAAAATACCATACAGTAAATATTCTGTGCTCCAGAACTCTGAAAATACCACACAGTAACAATTTGGTGTTCCAGAACTTTGAAAATACCGCAGAGTAAATATTTTGTGTTCCAGAACTATGGAAATACCATACAGTAAATATTTGGTGTTCCAGAACAAGGAAAATACCACTCAGGAAATATTTTGTATTCCAGAACTCTGAAAATACCACACAGTGAATATTTTGTGTTCAAGAACTATGAAAATACCACACAGTAAATATTATGTGTTCCAGAAATCTGAAAATACCACACAGTAAATATTCTGTGTTCCAGAACTCTGAAAATACCACACAGAGGAAATATTATGTTTTCCAGAACTATGAAAATACCACACAGTAAATATTCTGCGTTCTAGAAATACAAAAATATCACACATAGTACATATCATGTTTTTCAGAACTATGAAAATACCACACAGTAAATATGTTGTGTTCCAGAACTCTGATAATACCACACAGTTAATAATCTGTGTTTCAGAGCTCAGAAAATACCACACTGTAAATATTCTGTGTTCCAGAACTCTGAAAATACCACACAGTAAATATTCTGTGTTCCAGAACTCTGAAAATACTACACAGAGTAAATATCATGTTTTCCAGAATCATGAAATACCACACAGTAAATATTCTACGTTCCAGAAATCTGAAAATACCACACAGAATATATGTTATGTTTCCCAGAACGATGAAAATACCACACAGTAAATATTGTGTTCCAGAACTCTGATAATACCACACAGTTAATATTATGTATTTCAGAACTCAGAAAATACCACACTGTAAATATTCTGTGTTATAGAACTCTGAAAATACCACACAGTAAATATTCTGTGTTCCAGAACACTGAAAATAATACACAGAGTAAATATTATGTTTTCCAGAACCATGAAAATACCACACAGTAAATATTCTGCGTTCCAGAAATCTGAAAATACCACACAGAATATATATTATGTTTCCCAGAACGATGAAAATACAACACAGTAAATATTGTGTTCAAGAACTCTGAAAAACCTCAGTGTAAAATATTATGTTTCGGAACATCGAAAACCCCATGCAAAGTAAATCCTTTTGTGTCTGTCTCCAGTCAGAACCAGCCCTTTATTTTACTCTCTCTTTCCAGAGGCAACGCGCAACTTACCTCTTCCTCCTCGGCTCTCTGCTTCTCGTTATAACCATCATATTTGCTTTGATTAGTCAGTGGGTCGTCTCGGTTAGCTGCGGTAAGTTCAATTTGCTTTCAAATGTTTCTTACTGTATTCGATTATTATTAACATTTTTCCTTTGCCAAAATCTGCCAAGAGTATGTATTCACCACTGTCTGAATGTTGGTTACCGTCACCAAACAAGTTGGGAGTAGGTTATGTTTTCTCCCCTATTTGTCTGTTTGTTTGTTTTTTTTAACAACTTCCTGGCCACAGTAATTATTTTACTTATATAGTAGTGAAACTTTCAGGGATTAGTTGTTATGCTGAAATGTGGAAGTGTCTCCATTTTGAAAGTCCTTGGTCATAGGTCAAGGTCAAGGTCGAGCAAAAGGTCGATTAAATTAACCCTAACTTTAACCCTAAGTTCGCACATGGCTGTCACACAGACTTCAGATACGCTTACTTTTTAAATTAATTCTAGGAGAGGTAAATTAGTTCAGAGAAATAGGCTGTCATGTCGGAGGTCTGCACTCTCTGAGTGCTTCTCTAGTTTATTTATTTGTTTGTTTGTTTGTGGCACATTAGATAAAAACTTCTGGACTGATTTTGACCAAACTTGGTTGTTATGTTGGGTATGACCCAAGGTTGAATCTGTAACATTTAGGATAAGATACATCAAAGTACAAGTACGCAGCAGTCCTTTGAAAATAATCGCAATGTTATGTGAATGGCAAATATTATGGGGAGTAACCCAAGGACAAATGATTTTGGAGAAAATACATTAAAGTGCAAATGCGCATTGGAGTTAACACCAAAATAGGACTCCTTGTTTTGTCTGCATTGGTTCCGGTCCATATTCTGTGATTTTGTACAATTCCACTTTCATGGTGCTTCAGTTTTCAGAATATTTTATTTTATTTTACATTTTACTTTTTTTTTTTTAAGTGTTATAGGCCTACGGTTCCCATTTAAACGTCTCCCCTCTCCATTTGATGTTGTAATCTAAAAATTTCATATTTGGTTTGAAAGTAAAGGACACTAAATTCTAATGTAGTATTTGAGTTTTAAAATTGAAATCTATCTATATATTTATATATACATTTACATACATATTATGTATATACATATTCCTACTGTGACGATTTATATTTACAAACATATGTACATACTAATGTGTATGTGTTTGTGTGTGTTGGTGCATGAGCATCAGATTTTAATTTTGCCCTCGTTACAGGAATCTTCAGCATTTTATCTTTCGCCTGCGCCAAACGGTTCGCCTCCTCCTCCTCCTCCCAACGACCGCCTGCACCTCCTACATACGTCGGCATGGAAGGACCTAGCCCAATCATGGTCGTCCGAGCAACACCAGGTGGAAATAGAACTTACATTTACAGTAACAACCCCTACAACGTCTTCCCCAGGGAACTAAGCGCTGAAGGGCTGACCATAGCAGACGCCCCTCCTTCCTATTCCTCAACGGGGTCTGTGTACGGCCTCTCCCCTGCTGCGGACTCAACAGAACTGCAGCAGGAAGAAGAATTCCACGCCTTCAAGCCGTCCAATGATGGACTTCCGAGTTATGAAGCAGCTATGTCTACTAGGCCTATAGCCTCGCTCGCACCATCGGGAGATCTGGGCTTGTGAAAAGTGCTAGGATTGGGGTAGGTTAGGTCAGGTCCTCTTGTCCATTTTCTCTCCCAATATTTATTTGAAATTCAGTAACTCCTGATGATCTTAATTTACCTCGCGTTATCAACCATTCACTTATAAGCCTGAAAATTTATGGACTGTTGCAATGTGTACTAAAACCATTGTGTGTCAAGGACGCTTTGTATAACCAGGACTTTATAAATGTGTTTATAACTGCTACAGATCATATAAAGTTCATAATTTTCTCATTATTATCTTTTGTCTTTTAATTCACATCTTGATTGAAGCTTAGTCGAGTGAAATTGAAAGGTATTTAATTGACAATTAAATAAAATGCAGTCACAAATTTCTAATTGAGGATCTAAAAATTTTACTATTTTTCTTTTCCACCGTTATCTCTACACTAAGAGGTCAGTTGCCTGCTGCGCCCTCTCCAATGTCTTCTATCAAAAGCGCACTCTTCCATCAAACCTCTTCTCTCCATTTCATCCTTAACCATATCTCGCCATTTAATCCCCCCCCCCCCCATCCTTTTCGATCTTCTCCCCCTAACAGGTTCCTCCCAAGCCCATGTACCAACCGTGTGTCACACGATCGTACATAAATTATTTTGTATATATTATGCTTGTATCTGCGCTCTTCCCTCGCACTAAAAAGAACCAGAATAGACATGTTGGCGTGTTGCCCATGTAACATTGTCATTTTCTCGAACATGTATTCAAGGCAACAGGAAAATACATGTTCGAGAAAATGACAATGTTACATAGGCGACATGCCAACATGTCTATTCTGGTTCTTTTTAGTGCGAGGGAAGAGCGCAGATACAAGCATAATATATACAAAATAATTTATGTACGATCGTGTGACACACGGTTGGTACACCCTCCCCACCATCCATCCTCTACACGTGCCCACACCATCTCAGTCGTGACATTCTTATCACCTCTATAATCTTTACTATGCCTGCCATTCTTATTTCCATTTAACCATTTTCCAATGTTTCAAACAGTGATATTCCCATAACCCACCTCAGTTCTCTCAAGCTTTGACTATTGGAGTCGTCTTAATTACCAAAAATATTAATCAAGATAGTACTACGCAGTATTCTAGAAGTTTTATTCCAGCTGTGACCAGATATTCCTAATCAGGCATTTAAATAGGTGGAAGTTTAGAAGATCAAACTTGCAGCAAATGTTTTTATTTTGAACAAGATGACACAAGTCTCTCTTCATAGTTTATATGTGACATGTATTTCAACGTTGTTACTGATCTCAAGATATTGTATATTCTTTATTAATTATATTTCATACTGTTTACGTGTTTCCAAATTTCCTTTCCTCACTTGACTATTTCCCTTGTTGGAGCACTTGGGCTTGTAGAATACTGCTCTTCTAACGATGGTTGTAGCCTAGGTAATAATAATATTAATGATAATAGAATAGTAATAACTCATTTGAAAATCTATTTGCTATTTTTTGCTTTGATTTTTTTCGATTTCCACACATTTA
>NC_090726.1:59409923-59412423 GCF_036898095.1 Palaemon carinicauda | reverse complement strand
CTCTCAGGAACTCTAATGATGTCCATCTCTAAATTTCTATTTTATTCCTATTTACTTTTATTGAACCCAATGCCAGGTCTTTAAATTTCAGTGCCTTGGGTGAATAAATGTTATCAAACTCTCTCTCTCTCTCTCTCTCTCTCTCTCTCTCTCTCTCTCTCTCTCTCTCTCTCTCTCTCTCTCTCTCTCAGTGTGTTTGAGTATGTTTAGGGAACTCCATCCTCTTCTTCTTCATTACAGTTGGGTGTTGGCTAAACACGAACTGCCTACTTCTGAGAGACAGGGAATATAGCGCCATGCCCTTCTATTCAGTCAACACTTACAGGACCTACGGGACTTTCGAACACGAGAAGGACCTTCCGCCTGCCTACGAGTCCCTAGGCGATAATGACCCCGAAGCTACCAAAGTCCCTCCTGACGAAGGCGCAGCTGCACACCTCGAACGGGGCATTGACGTCTGCACGCAGGAAGTCTTTTTCGAACGACCCCCGTCATACGAAGTGGCCTTGGTTATGGAGACAGAGAAAGGAGTTAAAGCACTGCCTCCTGAATAGAGTACAGAAGAAGTGGTACTTACAGGTTTTTATTAGATAAATAATTGTATTAATAATACGTTGGAGTGGCGTATTGGAAACGTCCCTGCCTTGCGATAGCGTTAGTTTTGTGTAGTGTCTTCAACCTCACCATCCTTGTAAGCTAAGGTTGGAGGGTTTCGAGGAGCTTATAGGTCTAACTACCGATCCTAGCTTGGGTGGAAAGGCGGCTTGGGCGCTGATCATCTGTATATATGGTTAGTCTTTAAGGCATTGTCCTGCTAGCTAGGGCAGTATCATTGCCCCTTGCCTCTGCCATTCACGAGTGGCCTTTAAACGTGGAAACAAGGCATACATCATCCGCAAACCTGGATGTCTTTGGCCTGTTAAGGTTGAGCATTTAACAGTGATGAAAATACGTTTATATTGAACGCTCTTTTCACTTTTCCATTTACTTTTAATTGCATCTTTTTGGTGTCCTCTTACTAGGCTGTTCAACACCTTTAACACAACCTTCCTCCAATTCCCATCCTTATTATAAATGAATCCTTCGCGTTGACAACAGAAGTGAGAAATCACTAAACAATAACTTTGAATTTAAATGAACAATAAATGAATAAATAAAATGACTGATATGAATAACAACAAACCATTTCGATTCAAATGTTGTCAACAAGATGGCCTTATCTCAAACACAACAATCCATGTAGTGTCAAGATAACAGTTCTTATCGCGATATGAAAATCTGCTTCTCCAAAATAACATTCCGTAAACCTTAAAAGTTTCCTATACGTTAAGCTGTATATAACAGACAATGACTGTGTGTTGTGTGAATATATCGATTTCATTTATCGATAGATAAGAATTATGAGTTCTGTACGAAAGACAATTGTATCCTTAGAACACTTGCTCATTTAGTACGTCTCTCTCTCTCTCTCTCTCTCCTCTCTCTCTCTCTCTCTCTCTCTCTCTCTCTCTCTCTCTTAATTCTTACTTTTCATTCAACAAGTTGATTGTATTCTATGAATAAGAATATTTTTTTAAATTATTAGTTTGTCTGTCTTTCATCGTAGAAAAATTTGTAAATATTTTCAATTATAATATATTCTAGATTTAAGCCATTATTATTATCTTATTATAATGATTGATTAATTTATTATCAAATTAACTAATGTAATATGTATTGTCATATAAATCAAATGAAACTATTTAAAAAGTGTTTTTTTTTTTTAATGGACAAAAAATGCATATCCAAAAAGAATTGCATTTGAAAATGTCAATATACCCATAAGAAAATACTAAGTCAAAATGTCAAATTGCCAATCATAAAATGAGATAGATTTGGAATTTTGAAAAACAAAATACTTATCCAAAAAGTAAATTAACTTTCTTTAAAGTAAACGAAATTAACATTAGCTTCCTTTCATAAATATATTCCAATATTATTATGTCAATAAATTTCGCTCTTGTTTAGGACGAGTCCAGGGATCCACACTTGAAGAATTAACAAGGAATCATACTGGCATGTAGTAGTAGTAGTAGTAGTAGTAGTAGTAGTAGTTTTATACTCTAGCGTTAACATAGTTCTGCTTTTTAGCTTAGTCAGTTCCTTAGAATTACTATTATTATTATTAAAATGATTGTTATTAAAATTGTTGAAACTATTATTGTTATTATCAAAATTATTATTATTATTATTATTATTATCATTATTATCATTATCATTATTATTATAATTAAAATTATCAAAATTATTATTATTAGTATTATTATTGTTTTTATTATGATTGAAATTATTGATATCATCATTATTATTATTATTATCATTATTATTATCATTATTATCATTAGAAAATCAACATTATGCAGAAGCATTTTCTCTTGTATAATAATTGTATAGAATATTTTTGTGCAAAATAAAGAAAATATTTTGTAACAGCAAATTATGAAATGTAAACAAAATTAAC
>NC_090726.1:59371574-59409423 GCF_036898095.1 Palaemon carinicauda | reverse complement strand
AGAGAGGAGATTAGAAGTTTTCTGGTAGAGAGAGAGAGAGAGAGAGAGAGAGAGAGAGAGAGAGAGAGAGAGAGAGAGAGTAATTGATTTGAAGTTTTCTGGCAGAGAGAGAGAGAGAGAGAGAGAGAGAGAGAGAGAGAGAGAGATTGATTTGAAGTTATTTGGCAGAAAGAGAGAGAGAGGGAGAGAGAGAGAGAGAGAGAGAGAGAGGAGGGAGAGAGAGAGAGATTGATTTGAAGTTTCCTGGCAGAGAGAGAGAGAGAGAGAGAGAGAGAGAGAGAGAGAGAGAGGAGAGAGAGAGAGATTGATTTGAAGTTTCCTGGCAGAGAGAGAGAGAGAGAGAGAGAGAGGAGAGAGAGAGAGAGAGAGAGAGAGAGAGAGAGAGAGAGAATGATTTGAAGTTATTTGGCAGAAAGAGAGAGAGAGAGAGAGAGAGAGAGAGAGAGAGAGGAAGATTAGAAGTTTTCTGGCAGAGAGAGAGAGAGAGAGAGAGAGAGAGAGAGAGAGAGATTGATTTGAAGTTTCCTGGCAGAGAGAGAGAGAGAGAGAGAGAGAGAGAGGGAGACTAGAAGTTTTCTGGCAGAGAGAGAGAGAGAGAGAGAGAGAGAGAGAGAGAGAGAGTAATTGATTTGAAGTTTTCTGGCAGAGAGAGAGAGAGAGAGAGAGAGAGAGAGAGAGAGAGAGATTGATTTGAAGTTATTTGGCAGAGAGAGAGAGAGAGAGAGAGAGAGAGAGGGGGAGAGAGAGAGATTGATTTGAAGTTTCCTGGCAGAGAGAGAGAGAGAGAGAGAGAGAGCCTTATTTTTGTTTGGGTTTCCCCCATGTCCCTCAGTGTGAGGCACCTCGTATATCCACCAGAGAGTTGCTAATACATCTTCCGGTGTATTTTGCATCTTCCAGTCTTGGATGGTCTGGGATGCATCTTAGGTATTTATCGAGCTGATTTTTAAACGCATCTACGCTCACTCCTGATATGTTTCTTAGATGAGCTGGCAGCACATTAAATAGTCGCTGCATTATCGATGCTGGTGCGTAGTGGATTAATGTCCTGTGCGCCTTTCTCAGTTTACCTGGAATGCTTTTTGGTACTATTAATCTACCTCGGCTTGCTCTTTCTGATACTTTAAGCTCCATGATGTTTTCAGCAATTCCTTCTATTTGCTTCCATGCTTGTATTATCATGTAGCGTTTTCTTCTCCTTTCTAGACTGTATAGTTTTAAAAATTGCAGTCTTTCCCAGTAATCAAGGTCCTTAACTTCTTCTATTCTAGCAGTATAGGACCTTTGTACACTCTCTATTTGCGCAATATCCTTTTGGTAGTGTGGGTACCATATCACATTGCAGTACTCGAGTGTACTACGCACATAAGTTTTGTAAAGCATAATCATGTGTTCAGCTTTTCTTGTTTTAAAGTGTCTGAATAACATTCCCATTTTTGCTTTACATTTAGCCAACAGTGTTGCTATTTGGTCGTTGCATAACATATTCCTATTTAAAATTACACCAAGGTCTTTAATTGCTTCCTTGTGTGTGATTGTCTCATTATTAGGTCCCTTGTATGCATACACCATTCCTTCTCTGTTTCCATAATTTATTGATTCGAATTTATCGGAGTTAAATACCATCCTATTTATCTCCGCCCATTCATATATTTTGTTTAGATCTCTTTGTAGTGAGTTCCTATCTTCATCACAAGTAATTTCTCTACTTATTCTTGTGTCATCGGCGAAACTTCTCACTACGGAGTTTTCAACATCACAGTCTATGTCTGAGATCATAATAACAAATAGCAGTGCAGCTAATACCGTACCTTGGGGCACACCAGATATTACCTGGGCTTCATCTGATTTCTCGTCATTTGCAACCACTATCTGTTTTCTGTTTTGCAGGAATTCTTTTACCATTTTCCTATCTTTCCACAATATTATGCTTTCTCATTTTTTTCTCCAATATGTTATGGTCTACCTTGTCAAAGGCTTTTGCAAAATCTAGATAGATCACATCTGTGTCTTTTTTCATTTATCATATTATTGTATATGTTTTCATAGTGAGCTATCAGTTGGGTCTGTGTACTTTTTCCAGGTACGAAACCGTGTTGACCCATATTAAACAAATTATTTTTGACCAAATGGTTCATTATTTTCTTTTTTATTACCCGCTCATACACTTTCATAATATGTGATGTTAGACTACAGGTCTATAATTGCTTGCCTCTAGTCTTGATCCACTTTTGAAGATAGGGGTTATATAAGCTAATTTATGTTTAACATATATCTCGCTCATATCTATACTCTGTCTTAGCAGTATTGCAAGTGGCTTCGCGATAGTGTTTGCAGTTTTTTTTAACAAAATCGCTGGAACTCCATCTGGTCCGGCTGCCGATCCATTTTTAATTTCGTTTATAGCCGTGACAATATCTGCTTCATTAATATCTATATCCGTTAGATATTCAACATTTTCTTCTCTCATTTCTGTTTCATTATTCTCATTCGCAATTCTTGGCGTGAACTCACTCTTATATTTTTTCTGCTAATATGTTGCATATTTTCTTTTTTTCATTCGTTAGCCGTCCTTCAATTCTTAGAGGGGCCTATTTTCTATTCTCCTTTTATTCATCTTTTTTGCATAGGAGTAAAGTACTTTGGGGTTTTCTTTTTATATTTTGAAGTGTCCTTTCTTCTAAGTCCCTTTTTTTCATTTTCTTTCGACTGCATAATCTTTTGTTCTGCATTTTCTATCTTACATTTTTATTTCCCTCATTTTTCCACACATCTTTTTCTTTTGCAAGATTTTTTCTTCCACTTTTTAATTTTCTGAAATAAGATCCTTCTGTCTCTTGGTATGCACGTCTTTTGTTTATTGTTTTTTTTCGGTACATATTTTTCAACAATTTTCTCCAGTATTTTGTACAGTATATCCGTATTTACCTGTATATTATCACTTATAAACACATTTTTCCATTCTTTATTCAGTTCTTCATTTATTTCTGACCATTTTATATTCTTACTGTAAAAGTTATATTTTCCATATTCTTCCCAAAGTTTTTGTGCTTTTATTAATTCTGTGATCACTTGCTATGGAATGAACTATCAATTCTATGACATTGTGGTCTGAAATTCCCGTGTTATACACTATTATTTCTTTAACATAATTCACCTCATTCACAAATACTAGATCTAGGACATTTTCCTTTCTTGTTGGAATGTGGTTTATTTGTTGCATATTATGTTCTAATAGCATATCTTGAAGCTTTTCAAATTGCCTCTTATCTTCTGCGCTACTATTACTCTCTTTTTTATATGTATACATACAACCACTTTCTTCTATCCGTTCTTTCCAATCCACGAAAGGAAAGTTAAAATCTCCGGATAGGAGTATATTCCAGTCTTTATGGTTTCTACATATATCATCTATTTTTTCTATTATTATGTCAAACTCCTTAGTATTTGGGGGTCTGTAAACTACAATATTCACTAGTTTTTCAAATTCAAATTCTACCGCAATCAATTCACATTCTGTGTTGCTGTATTTTTCACAGACTTTTCCTTGATTTATGTCTCTTCCATATATTGCGGTTCCCCCTTGATTCCTATTTTTTCTGTCTGATCTATAAGTTTGGAAACCCTTTATCTGGTCATCACTGCCAGTCTCTTGGGAATACCATGTTTCACTTATATTTAATATATCTATTTTTTTCAATTTGGGTTAGTTCTTTTAGGAACTCTATTTTCCTTTTAGAGAGAGAGAGAGAGAGAGAGAGAGAGAGTAATTGATTTGAAGTTTTCTGGCAGAGAGAGAGAGAGAGAGAGAGAGAGAGAGAGAGAGAGAGAGAGAGAGTAATTGATTTGAAGTTTTCTGGCAGAGAGAGAGAGTAATTGATTTGAAGTTTTCTGGCATCGAGAGAGAGAGAGAGAGAGAGAGAGAGAGAGAGAGAGAGAGAGAGAGAATGATTGATTTGAAGTTTTCTGGCAGAGAGAGAGATAGAGAGAGAATAATGCTAGATATACGAAGTCATATCTACAATTAAACATATGCCCAAACAAATTATGTACAGTATATAAATCTGTTTACTTAATTCATTTAATTCATTTAAGTAAGTGAGAGAGAGAGAGAGAGAGAGAGAGAGAGAGAGAGAGAGAGAGAGAGAGAGAGAGAGAGAGATAACACATCACACACCTAAGCCTAAGAAATCCCATACAGACATTGAGTCAACCTATGATATCCATCGTATTATAGATAAGATAACAACCAGGTATATTCCACAAACAGGGAAATACCATTAGACAGGAGCAGAAATTCTACGTAGAAGAACAGCAATTCAATTGGTCTCTAAATCCCGTTCGCTTGTTGTAATCTTCCACTACCTCAAAGAGTTTCGGCTTCTTATCACTCAGTGCTGGTTTAAACTGTGCGGTTGCCAGGTGGTTACTTATAGTAGTGAGTTTCTGTGGAAATATTAATATTTCCCAAGTTGTAAACAGTGTAATCGTTGCTTCTTGTGTGCACACTATCTTCTCTGACTTAGTTTGGCCGCTGAAGAATAGTGATTAACGATGTGAAGTGATATTTAACAAAAGTTTATAAGCATTTGTGATTTAAGTTCATGAAAATAAAAAAACTTTGGGAAGAATCTGTTTAAACAAAGGCTAATGTTATGCCAAGATCAAAAACTGTTCGTGAATTGTAGGCTTATCGTTTAACGTGGAATGTGGGAAACATCGTTTGAATTAATCCTACCGGTTGCAAAGTTGCATGCAAATTGCAGCGTCTTATAACGTTAAATCTAAGTGAAGTATAGTGGGGTTGCTCTCTCTCTCTCTCTCTCTCTCTCTCTCTCTCTCTCTCTCTCTCTCTCTCTCTCTCTCTCTCTCTCTCTCTTCATGGGATGGCATTTTCTATAATTTTCATCAGAAGGCGGAAGTGTATACATAATGTATATGTGAAGCCTTACTTTTTTAGAATTCTATCATTGCCATACGAACGTAGAGCATAGTTTTTTTTTATGTTCGTGACGTAATTTTGACAAATTTGACATATACTCGACTGCTTGCTTGTTTGTTTTAAGAAATGCTTGCTTGTTTTAGGGACTGCTTGCTTGTTTGTTTTAAGGACTACTTGTTTGTTTTAAGGAGTACTTGCTTGTTTTAAGGAAAGCTTGTTTGTTTTAGGGACTGCTTGCTAGTTTGTTTTAGGGACTGCTTGTTTGTTTTAAGGTCTGCTTGCTTGTTTGTTTTAAGGAATGCATGTTTGTTTTAAGGACTGCTTGTTTGTTTTAAGGAATGCTCTCTTGTTTTATTTAAGGAATGCTCTCTTGTTTTATTTAAGGAATGCTTGTTTGTTTTAGGGACTGCTTGCTTGTTTGTTTTAAGGACTGCTTGCTTGTTTGTTTTAAGGACTGCTTGTTTGTTTTTTGGACCACTTGCTTGTTTGTTTTAAGGACTACTTTTTTGTTTTAAGGACTGCTTGCTTGTTTGTATTAAGGACTGCTTGTTTGTTTTATGGAATGCTTGTTTGTTTTATGGAATGCTTGTTTGTTTGTTTTAAGGACTGCTTGCTTGTTTTAGGGATTGCTTGCTTGTTTGTTTTAAGGATTGCTTGTTTGTTTCAAGGATTGCTTGTTTGTTTGTTTTAAGGCTACTTGCTTGTTTTAGGGACTGCTTGCTTGTTTTAGGACTGCTTGCTTGTTTTAGGGACTGCTTGCTTGCTTGCTTGCTTGTTTTAGGGACTGCTTGTTTGTTTTAAGGAATGCTTGCTTGTTTTAGGGAATGCTTGCTTGTTTGTTTTAAGGACTGCTTGTTTGTTTTAAGGACTGCTTGTTTGTATTAAGGGATGCTTGCTTGTTTTAGGGACTGTTTGCTTGTTTGTTTTAAGGACTGCTTGCTTGTTTGTTTTAAGGACTGCTTGCTTGTTTGTTTTAAGTACTGCTTGTTTGTTTTAAGGACTGCTTGCTTGTTTTAGGGACTGCTTGCTTGTTTGTTTTAAGGACCTGTTTCTTGTTCGTGTTAAGGACTGTTTGCTTGTTTGTTTTAAGGACTACTTTTTTGTTTTAAGGACTGCTTGCTTGTTTGTTTTAAGGACTGCTTGCTTGTTTGTTTTAAGGACTGTTTGCTTGTTTGTTTTAAGGACTGTTTGCTTGTTTGTTTTAAGGACTACTTGTTTGTTTTAAGGAATGCTTGTTTGTTTTAAGGAATACTTGTTTTAAGGAATGCTTGTTTGTTTTAGGGACTACTTGCTTGTTTTAAGGCCTACTTGCTTGTTTGTTTTAAGGACTACTTGCTTGTTTGTTTTAAGGACTGCTTGCTTGTTTGTTTCAAGGACTGTCTACTTGGCTTGTTTTAAGGAATGCTTGCTTGCTTACTGAAGGACTACTTGCTTGCTTGCTTAAGGAATGCTTGTTTTAAGGAATGCTTGTTTTAAGGACTACTTGCTTGCTTGCATAAGGACTACTGGCTTGCTTGCTTAAGGACTACTGGCTTGCTTGCTTAAGGACTGCTTGCTTGCTTGTTTTAAGGACTACTTGCTTGTTTTAAAGAATGGTTGCTTGCTTGTTTTAAGGACTGCTTGTTTGGCTTGTTTTAAGAACTGCTTGCTTGGCTTGTTTTAAGGACTACCTACTTGCTTGCTTGCTTACGGACTGCGTGCTTGCTTGTTTTAAGGCCTGCTTGCTTGCTTGCTTGATGACTGTTTGCTTTAAGGACTGATTGCTTGTTTGTTTTGGGGACTTCTTGCTTGTTTGTTTTGGGGACTTCTTGCTTGCTTGTTTTACGGACTGCTTGATTGCTTGTTTTACGGACTGCTTGTTTTAAGGACTGCTTGCTTGGCAGGTTTTAAGGACTACTTGTTTGCTTGCTTGCTTAAGGACTGCTTGTTTGTCTGTTTTAAGGACTGCTTGCTTGGCTTGTGTCAAGGACTGCTTGTTTGCTTGCTTTTCACTTTAAGAACTGCTTGCTTTCATGCTTTCTTGCATTAAGGACTGTTTGCTTTCTTGCATTAAGGACTGCTTGCTTTAAGGACTGCTTGCTTGCTTGTTTTATGGACTACTTTTGCTTGCTTGTTTAAGGACTGCTTGCTTGCTTGCTTTAAGGACTACTTTCTTTGTTGCTTTCTTGCCTTAAGAAGTGCTTTCTTGCTTGCTTACTTTAAGGACTGTTTTTTTTTTCTTTGTACTGCCACGCAGGAGAACCTTATTCAATACAGGACCTACAAAATTAGTTTGTCATACATTCTTAGGTAGTTTGCGTATCACACTTAGAAGTTTGTGTTGATTGTCAAATCAGTGTTATCGAAGTACCATTAATAATTACGGTCTTTACTGGAAAACTGGTTTATCGCGTTTTAGAAAACTACATGGATGCATCTCCGTTTAGCCTTTCATCTCTTACCCTGACCCACGCACGGTTCAGTTACTGACCTTAGAAGCTATAAATAGCAATAGCTTAGGCTTGGTCAGTGAGTTCATTCTGTTATTCCTAAAGAAGACAAAAGGACTTTTTGACATCTTCCTAGCATAACCTGATTGCCTTTGCCAACTTGGTTGCGTAGGTTGTGTTTTGAAAGGCGTGTATTTGTTTGTATGTCTGTGTTTGTGATTCTCATAACTCAAAACTATATTACCGAATCGCATGAAATTTTGTAAGTTCGTTGACCATGACTCAAGGACAATTTGAGTAGATTTTGGGAATGATTGGACCAGGGAATGATTGGACCAAAGGTCAAGGCTAAGGTCATGAAAATATAGAAAAGGTCTTTTTGCTTTTATCGAGGTAAATTTCTATCAGATTTGCATGAAACTAGCACTAAAATGTGCTCAAATCAATTCTCTAATCTTATGATATACAGCATGATATAGGCGAAGGTATGCGCTCGGCAGAGTGCCCGTTCTAGTTCTGATTGTTATTACCAAATAATTGTTAGTTGTTGCTATTATTTCAGCTAATCTAAACCCCGGGTTGGAAAAGCAGGGTGATATGAAGCCAATTATTATTATCATTTTTACTAACGAAGCTAAACTCCTAGTTGGAAAAGTAGGATGTTATAATGCCCAAGGCTCCAACAGGGAAAATTAGCCGTGTGAGTTGAAGAAATACGGAAATAAATGTAATATATTAGTAACTGATAAAGAATATAAATAATAAGTAATAACGAATATAAAATTTTATGAAAAGTAACTGTTTGAGTAGATTTCATATACAAACTATGAAGAGAGACTTGGATTGGGTTAACCAACCATTTCAGTTGGATATTAATAACAGATTCTTGAAGATACTACAAATCTAATGGCGCCATATTTTATGCGGAAAACTGATGCGAACTTTATTTATCTAGAGCTAAAATAACTTTGTTTATTCTTTGAAAGTCTTTGATTATTAATTTTGAAACTCTTTGATTATTAACTTTCCAATGGTCCCCAAAACGGAGAACTTTTGGTCCAAGGAAGGCTGTATTTTGAGGTGTACGGGTGAAGTAAGACATTTAGAAATGAATGATCATGCTGGCATATGGGTAATCACTATTCGAGGTATAGCTGGTTGGTAGTATTTCCAAGCCAAGAGGTTTGAATAGCAACTTAAACCATAGATCCTTAGTGTAGATCACGGAATGTTACCGATTTTTTACTTAATCAAGATTAGTCATACATGATATATTAAATCCAGGACTGTAGTTTGAACCATGTTTTTTTTGCAAATCGATATAGTTTGTTGCTAGTTATTTACGATAATTTTACGATATATTGGGCTTAAAACTATCTTCAATTTCTTGATTCTATCTGGGTCTGTGATTGATATGATTTTGTCCTTTTTTACAGTAGCTTTAAAAGTTAAAGGTCTTGAAAAAATGTCTGCACCACGATTGACAAAAGAACTTGACAGTTTGGGGAACGAGTGAGATAAGTTTTAAGATATTCCACAACAGTTCCAAGAGAGAGGACTATTTTTAATGAGAAAAGAGATTTTTGGAAAGTAACTCCCTCAGGGCCAGGGCATATTGGTAAACTGCTCTCTGATAATAAGTTTGAATTACTCACTGAAAAATGTTTAGATTTGAAAGTATCAAGATGTAAAACAGAAAAGTGTACAAAAAGAATCACTGACGGAAAATTCAACCGAATTTCGTCGAACAGACGGTTGATAATTCACCAAAAAAAACGATAGTAAAGAAGTAACAAGTCCATGAAATATGGCCAACGTTATCTTATAGGATTAAACTCCAGTGCAGGTGGAAGTCTAAGACATAGGCTTCGAATATCAAGTAGTCTACAAAATGCCAAATCAGGTGAGTTGATTTTGCTATCATTTAGTAAATGTGTTTGTTGGATTGCGAAGTTAGGACTTTGTTTAAAATTGTGGATCAGGTAAGCATTTGGTTCACTTTTGATAGGACCTTGAGCTGCTCCCGGCCGATCATCAATCAGTAAGCAGAGCTATGTTTCACATTTATTGATCAAATTGTATACTTTTCCTTAAATATTATGTGAGTGCTTTATGCTTACATTGCTGTGGCCTTATTCAGCGAGTAGTTATCACCACTGTTCAAATTGTTGTTGATATAGAATACGAAATTCACGTTCTCTTTTTATTGTAATGCAATGTCCAATTCATAAGTCTAGATAGACAAAGTAAACACCCTTTCACTCTCCTACACTGAACAGATTACTGATAGCACAAGCATACCTATAGACCGAGAGCACACACAATCTGTATGGACTCTCTCCCTTCATTGTACTGTATTGTACAGTCCTGGATCTACATCCTTAAACTTGTTACCTCTAACACTTCCTACCTATAATCAATAGTTTAATTATATTTAGCTTAGCATTATGTAAGTAAAGCTGAAATTAATCGACTAATTATATTAGAAAAGGACTTTCAAAACTTCTTGGAGGAAAAATTAAAAATTCTTGGGTAATAAATTTAATTCTTATTTGCAGTTAACGAACACTATTGTGATTTATAAGTAATATAATTTTGCCCCATGTGCATATACTGTATTTCAGGGAGCTGTCGTTTCATAATAACTTGCATATGAGAAAAAAAAATAAGTCCCAACACGGAATACAATGTCCATGCCAATCTGCCTTTACGTACAGTTGGACACAGGAATTCCTGGCATACCTCGCTTCAAAGAAGTGCTCCCTGTCACACAATTACTTTGCAGCGAGTAACCAGACAGACAGTGTAGATGGCAGAGGTGATGCTCAAGGCTAAACGTAAGAAGTCATGTGACAGGGTGCGTATCCTCAGAGCAAGTTGTCCCAGGAGTTAGTGTCCAACTGTACAGTATTTATTAAGGAAAGCTGTACGGATTCTGTTTTATGAGCAATAAAAGTAAATTAGGATGCAATGAATTTAGGAAACCAGAGAGGTCAGCTTATATGATTTGTTATAATAGAAATTAGAGATTAATAGGAAAATTCGATTGTTTATAGAGAATAAGAAGCATTTATGTGAAAGATCAAATTAAGGGTGGTTGTGGTGGCCTATTGATAACGTCTCTTGACTGTTCAAGTCCCTCACAAACTTTGCTCCTTTAGTTGATGCAACCTCACCATCTTGTGAGCTTAAGGATGGGCTCTTTGGGGTATCCTATAGGCCTACCTGCTAAGTCATCAGCAGAAACTGCTTGGTCGTAGCT
Source organism: Palaemon carinicauda (assembly GCF_036898095.1). Classification (NCBI taxonomy): domain Eukaryota; kingdom Metazoa; phylum Arthropoda; class Malacostraca; order Decapoda; family Palaemonidae; genus Palaemon; species Palaemon carinicauda. The sequence goes on along the minus strand of NC_090726.1, from coordinate 59,398,790 downwards.
TGGGTGGAGAGCGGTCTTGAGCGCTTATCATATGTATATATGGGTAGGCCAGTCTCTAGGACATTGTCCTGCTTGCTAGGGTAATGTCACTATTCATTGCCTCTGCCATTCATGAGTGGCCTTTAAAAACCTTTAAATATAATTATACTTTTTCCAGTGAGGAAAACCTGCAGAGGTTGGTATAAAAAACAATAATCAAAAGAGAAAATATGGTAATTTTAGACAGTTACCCTGTGTGAGTGAGATTTTCTAATGATTTTTGAAGTATTAAATTTTTAACTCTTCCTCAGCCAGTGAAAATAACCACAAGAATTGAAAGGAAAGAGAAAATGTAGTTAATCTAGACAGAATTACCCTCTGTGAGCGATTTTTGATGATTTATGAGGTATTAAGTTTCTAACTATTCCGCAACCGATGAAAATAACCACAATAATTAAAAGAAAAGAGAAAACATAGTAAAATAAGACGGAATTATCAGTATAAGTGAGATGTTTAATTTTTGAGGTATTAAGAATCCAACTCTTCCTCAGCCGGGGAAAATTCTGAAGTTTTTCGGCAACCTGGTCATTATTCTGCTCTTTGCTGCAAATGTGGTGGCTGCGTGGAAGGACTTGAGTACCCCTTATTGGCTCTTCAATTTCGTAATGCTTGGTGAGTCTCTTTGTACGTTTTAGAAATAATTTTACCTTTTATATGTCAATAGCTCTGTGATTTAAATTTAGGTCTAGATTAAATTGATGATTTTAATGTAATTTTTTTTAGCTTCATTAATGATTGTTTTTACTACTTAGAGCTAGTGATGAATTTCAAAAGAAATTATACATCGACTTAATATAAATTTTTCAAAAGAACTCTTACAACCACCTATAAGAAATTTATGAAGAATCTTACTTACACAAATTGGAAAATTTTGAAAAGACTTTTGGATCTTTAACTGTCCGTAAAACTTTTATTTCTAATCCCTAAAGAAGAACTTAGCAAGAAAAGAATGAGATTTAGGTTAGTTTTCTAGACCATTTGATTCTTCCAGACCAGAGAAATTAGTTTTGTAAGCTCCTAATGCTCCCAAACTAGAGAAATAAGTTAGTTTTGTATGCTCTCAATACTCCCAGACCAGAGAAATAAATTAGTTTTGTAGGCCCTTAGTGCTCCCACATCAGAGAAATGAGTTAGTTTTGTATGCTATCAATACTCCCAGACCAGAGAAATAAATTAGTTTTGTAGGCCCTTAGTGCTCCCACATCAGAGAAATAAGTTAGTTTTGTAGACCCTTAGTGCTCCCACAACAGAGAAATGAGTTAGTTTTGTAGGCCCTTAGTGCTCCCACAACAGAGAAATTAGTTAGTTTTGTATGCTATCAATACTCCCAGACCAGAGAAATAAATTAGTTTTGTAGGCCCTTAGTGCTCCCACATCAGAGAAATAAGTTAGTTTTGTAGACCCTTAGTGCTCCCACAACAGAGAAATGAGTTAGTTTTGTATGCTATCAATACTCCCAGACCAGAGAAATAAATTAGTTTTGTAGGCCCTTAGTGCTCCCACATCAGAGAAATAAGTTAGTTTTGTAGACCCTTAGTGCTCCCACAACAGAGAAATGAGTTAGTTTTGTAGGCCAGTAATGCTCCCAGACCAGAGAAATAAGTTAGTTTTGTAGGCCCTTAGTGCTCCCACAACAGAGAAATTAGTTAGTTTTGTATGCTATCAATACTCCCAGACCAGAGAAATAAATTAGTTTTGTAGGCCCTTAGTGCTCCCACATCAGAGAAATAAGTTAGTTTTGTAGGCCCTTAGTGCTCCCACAACAGAGAAATGAGTTAGTTTTGTATGCTATCAATACTCCCAGACCAGAGAAATAAATTAGTTTTGTAGGCCCTTAGTGCTCCCACATCAGAGAAATAAGTTAGTTTTGTAGACCCTTAGTGCTCCCACAACAGAGAAATGAGTTAGTTTTGTAGGCCAGTAATGCTCCCAGACCAGAGAAATAAGTTAGTTTTGTAGGCCCTTAGTGCTCCCACAACAGAGAAATTAGTTAGTTTTGTATGCTATCAATACTCCCAGACCAGAGAAATAAATTAGTTTTGTAGGCCCTTAGTGCTCCCACATCAGAGAAATAAGTTAGTTTTGTAGGCCCTTAGTGCTCCCACATCAGAGAAATTAGTTAGTTTTGTATGCTATCAATACTCCCAGACCAGAGAAATAAATTAGTTTTGTAGGCCCTTAGTGCTCCCACAACAGAGAAATTAGTTAGTTTTGTATGCTATCAATACTCCCAGACCAGAGAAATAAGTTAGTTTTGTAGGCCCTTAGTGCTCCCACATCAGAGAAATAAGTTAGTTTTGTAGACCCTTAGTGCTCCCACAACAGAGAAATGAGTTAGTTTTGTAGGCCAGTAATGCTCCCAGACCAGAGAAATAAGTTAGTTTTGTAAGCCCTTAGTGCTCCCACAACAGAGAAATTAGTTAGTTTTGTATGCTATCAATACTCCCAGACCAGAGAAATAAATTAGTTTTGTAGGCCCTTAGTGCTCCCACAACAGAGAAATTAGTTAGTTTTGTATGCTATCAATACTCCCAGACCAGAGAAATAAGTTAGTTTTGTAGGCCCTTAGTGCTCCCACATCAGAGAAATAAGTTAGTTTTGTAGACCCTTAGTGCTCCCACAACAGAGAAATGAGTTAGTTTTGTAGGCCAGTAATGCTCCCAGACCAGAGAAATAAGTTAGTTTTGTAGGCCCTTAGTGCTCCCACAACAGAGAAATTAGTTAGTTTTGTATGCTATCAATACTCCCAGACCAGAGAAATAAATTAGTTTTGTAGGCCCTTAGTGCTCCCACATCAGAGAAATAAGTTAGTTTTGTAGGCCCTTAGTGCTCCCACATCAGAGAAATTAGTTAGTTTTGTATGCTATCAATACTCCCAGACCAGAGAAATAAATTAGTTTTGTAGGCCCTTAGTGCTCCCACAACAGAGAAATTAGTTAGTTTTGTATGCTATCAATACTCCCAGACCAGAGAAATAAGTTAGTTTTGTAGGCCCTTAGTGCTCCCACATCAGAGAAATAAGTTAGTTTTGTAGACCCTTAGTGCTCCCACAACAGAGAAATGAGTTAGTTTTGTAGGCCAGTAATGCTCCCAGACCAGAGAAATAAGTTAGTTTTGTAGGCCCTTAGTGCTCCCACATCAGAGAAATAAGTTAGTTTTGTAGGCCCTTAGTGCTCCCACATCAGAGAAATAAGTTAGTTTTGTAGGCCCTTAGTGCTCCCACATCAGAGAAATAAGTTAGTTTTGTAGACCCTTAGTGCTCCCACAACAGAGAAATGAGTTAGTTTTGTAGGCCAGTAATGCTCCCAGACCAGAGAAATAAGTTAGTTTTGTAGGCCCTTAGTGCTCCCACAACAGAGAAATTAGTTAGTTTTGTATGCTATCAATACTCCCAGACCAGAGAAATAAATTAGTTTTGTAGGCCCTTAGTGCTCCCACAACAGAGAAATTAGTTAGTTTTGTATGCTATCAATACTCCCAGACCAGAGAAATAAGTTAGTTTTGTAGGCCCTTAGTGCTCCCACATCAGAGAAATAAGTTAGTTTTGTAGACCCTTAGTGCTCCCACAACAGAGAAATGAGTTAGTTTTGTAGGCCAGTAATGCTCCCAGACCAGAGAAATAAGTTAGTTTTGTAGGCCCTTAGTGCTCCCACAACAGAGAAATTAGTTAGTTTTGTATGCTATCAATACTCCCAGACCAGAGAAATAAATTAGTTTTGTAGGCCCTTAGTGCTCCCACAACAGAGAAATTAGTTAGTTTTGTATGCTATCAATACTCCCAGACCAGAGAAATAAGTTAGTTTTGTAGGCCCTTAGTGCTCCCACATCAGAGAAATAAGTTAGTTTTGTAGACCCATAGTGCTCCCACAACAGAGAAATGAGTTAGTTTTGTAGGCCAGTAATGCTCCCAGACCAGAGAAATAAGTTAGTTTTGTAGGCCCTTAGTGCTCCCACAACAGAGAAATTAGTTAGTTTTGTATGCTATCAATACTCCCAGACCAGAGAAATAAATTAGTTTTGTAGGCCCTTAGTGCTCCCACATCAGAGAAATAAGTTAGTTTTGTAGACCCTTAGTGCTCCCACATCAGAGAAATAAATTAGTTTTGTAGGCCCTTAGTGCTCCCACATCAGAGAAATAAGTTAGTTTTGTAGGCCAGAAATGCTCCCAGACCAGAGAAATAAGTTAGTTTTGTAGGCCCTTAGTGCTCCCACATCAGAGAAATAAGTTAGTTTTGTAGACCCTTAGTGCTCCCACATCAGAGAAATAAATTAGTTTTGTAGGCCCTTAGTGCTCCCACAACAGAGAAATGAGTTAGTTTTGTAGGCCAGAAATACTCCCAGACCAGAGGAATAAGTTAGTTTTGTAGGCCCTTAGTGCTCCCACATCAGAGAAATAAGTTAGTTTTGTAGACCCTTAGTGCTCCCACAACAGAGAAATGAGTTAGTTTTGTAGGCCAGTAATGCTCCCAGACCAGAGAAATAAGTTAGTTTTGTAGGCCCTTAGTGCTCCCACAACAGAGAAATTAGTTAGTTTTGTATGCTATCAATACTCCCAGACCAGAGAAATAAATTAGTTTTGTAGGCCCTTAGTGCTCCCACATCAGAGAAATAAGTTAGTTTTGTAGACCCTTAGTGCTCCCACATCAGAGAAATAAATTAGTTTTGTAGGCCCTTAGTGCTCCCACAACAGAGAAATGAGTTAGTTTTGTAGGCCAGAAATGCTCCCAGACCAGAGAAATAAGTTAGTTTTGTAGGCCCTTAGTGCTCCCACATCAGAGAAATTAGTTAGTTTTGTATGCTATCAATACTCCCAGACCAGAGAAATGAATTAGTTTTGTAGGCCCTTAGTGCTCATACATCAGAGAAATGTTAGTTTTGTACACCCTTAGTGCTCCCACATCAGAGAAATAAGTTAGTTTTGTAGGCCCTTAGTGCTCCCACATCAGAGAAATAAGTTAGTTTTGTAGGCCCTTAGTGCTCCCACATCAGAGAAATAAGTTAGTTTTGTAGGCCCTTAGTGCTCCCACAACAGAGAAATGAGTTAGTTTTGTAGGCCCTTAGTGCTCCCAGACCAGAGAAATAAGTTAGTTTTGTAGGCCCTTAGTTCTCCCAGACCAGAGAGATAATTTAGTTTTGTAAGCCCTTAATGCTCCCAGACAAGAGAAATAAGTGTTTTGTTGGCCCTTGATGCTCCCAGACAGAGAACAAAAAATAGTTTTGTAGGTCCTCAATACTCCCAGAGCAGAGAAATAGTTTTATAGGCCCTTAATGCTCTCAGACCAGAAAAATAATTTATTTTTACACGCCCTTAATGCACCCAGGCCAGAGAAATAAGTAAGTTTTGTAGACCCTTAATGCTCCCAGAACAGAGAAATTATTTAGTTTTGTAGGCCGATAATGCTACCAGAACAGAGAAACAAGTTAGGTTTGTAGGCTCACAATGCTCCCAGACCAAAGAAATAAGTTGGTTTAGTAGGCCTTTAATGCTCTGAGACCAGAGAAATAAGTTAGTTTTGTAGGCCCTTAATGCTCTGAGAACAGAGAAATAACTTAGTTTTGTAGGCCCAAAATTCTCCCATACCAGAGAAATAAGTTAGTTTTGTAAGACCTTAATGCTCCCAGACCAGATAAATAAGGTTTTTTAAGGGCCTGAATGCTCCCAGAACAGAAAAACAAATTAGTTTTGTAAGCCCTCAATTCTCCCAGAGCAGAGAAATAAGTTAGTGTTTTAGGCCTTTAATGCTCCCAGACCAGATAAATAAGTGTTTTGTAGGCCCTTAATGCTCCCAGAACAGAGAAATAACTTAGTTTTGTAGCCCCACAATGCTCCTAGACCAGAGAAATAAGTTAGTTTTGTAGGCCCTTAATGCTCCCAGACCAGAGAAATAAGTTAGTTTTGTAGGCCCTTAATGCTCCCAGACCAGAGAAATTCGTTAGTTTTGTAGGCCCTTAATGCTCCTAAACTAGATAAATAAGATTTTTTGTAGGCCCTTAATGCTCCCAGAACAGAGAAATAACTTAGTTTTGTAGGCCCACAATGCTCCCAGACCAGAGAAATAAGTTAGTGTTGTAAGCCCTTAATGCTCCTAAACTAGATAAATAAGATTTTTTTGTAGGCCCTTAATGCTCCCAGAACAGAAAAACAAATTAGTTTTGTAAGCCCTTAATGCTCCCAGACCAGAGAAATAATTGTTTTGTAGGCCCTGAATGCTTCCAGTCAGAGAAACAAATTAGTTTTGTAAGCCCTCAATACTCTCAGAGCAGAGAAATAAATTACCTTTAAAGACCCTTAATGCTCCCAGACCAGAGAAAAAAAGTGTTTTGTGAGCTCTTAATGCTCCCAGACCAGATGAATAAGTGTTTTGTAGGCCCTGAATTCTTCCAGTTAGAGAAACAAATTAGTTTTGTAAGCCCTCAATACTCCCAAAGCAGGGAAATAAGTTAGCTTTATAGGCCCTTAATGCTCCCAGACCAGAGAAATAAGTTAATTTTGTGGACCCTTAGTGCTCCCAGACCAGAGAAATAAGTTATTTTCTTTTAGGCCCTCAATGCTCCCAGACCAGAGAAATAAGTTAGCTTTGTAGACAATTAATGCTCTCAGACCAGAGAAATAAGCTAGTTTTGTAGGCCCTTAATGCTCCCAGACCAGAGAAACAAATTAGTTTTGTAAGCCCTCAGTACTCCCAGAGCAGAGAAATAAGTGTTTTGTAGGCCCTTCATGCTCCCAGACCAGAGAAATAAGTTAGCTTTGTAGACCCATAATGCTCCCAGACCAGAGAAATAAGTTAGCGTTGTAGACCCATAATGCTCCCAGACCAGAGAAATAAGTTAGCTTTGTAGACCCATAATGCTCCCAGACCAGAGAAATAAGTTAGCTTTGTAAACCCATAATGCTCCCAGACCAGAGAAATAAGTTAGTTCTGTAGGCCCTTAAAGTTTCCAAACCAGAGAAATAAGTTCGTTTTGTAGGCCCTTAATGCTCCCAGACTAGAGAAATAAGTAGTTTTGTATGCCCTTAATGTTTCCTGATCAGATAAATAAGTTGGTTTTGTAGGCCCTGAAACCTTCCAAATCAGAGAAGTTAGTTTTGTAGGCCCTTAATGCTTCCAAACCAGAGAAATGAGGTAGTTTTGCAGGCCTTAGTGCTCACTGACCAGAGAAATTTTAGTTTTGTAGGACCTTAATGCTCCCAGACCAGAGAAGTAAGTTTGTTTTGTTGGCCCTTAATGCGCCAAGACCAGAAAAATAAGTTAGTTTTGTAGACTCTTAATGTTTCCAGAATAGAGAAATAAATTTGTTTTACAGGCTTCTTAATGCTCCCAGACCAGAGAAATATGTTAGTTTTGTAGGCCCTTAATGCTCACAGACCAGAGAAATGTTAGTTTTGTAGGCCCTTAATGCTCCTAGACCAGAGAAATAAGTTAGTTTTGTAGGCCCTTAGTGCTCACAGACCAGAGAAATAAGTTAGTTTGGTAGGCGCTTCAAGATTCCAAACCAGAGAAATAAGTTTTGTAGGCCCTTAATGCTCCCAGACCAGAGAAATGTTAGTTTTGTAGGCTCATGATGCTCCTAGAGCAATAAGTTAGTTTTGTAGGCCCTTAATGCCCCCAGATCAGATAAAGAAGTTAATTTTGTAGGCCCTTAATGCTCCTAGACCAGAGAAATAAGTTAGGTTTGTAAGCCATTGAAGCTTCCAAACCAGAGAAATGTTAAGGCCCGGTCACACCGCCCGAACGTTGCTGGAGCGTTCCTTGAACGGTAGGGAGGTGGACCAAATCCTCGAAAATTTAATTTAAAGTTTTTACGTTCTGTCTTTATTAGGCTGCTGAACGTAGCAAATCCTTGCATATTTCCTGAGTTTTCTTACACCTCTATTATGGAAGTTGCTAATTTATGCAATAAGGGTATTGGTGTACAGGATGTCGAAAAGCGTAGCGGATAATAACAAAGTAGGGTAAAAATTACGGTTGCTGTATCTTAATTAAAACTACGGGCTTTTTTTAAGTTTATTAAAAAAAAGCGACAAACTTTTCGACATCCTGTATACCAATACCCTTATTGCATAAATTAGCAACTTCCATAATAGAGGTGTAAGAAAACTCAGGAAATATGCGAGGATTTGCTACGTTCAGCAGCCTAATATAGACCGAACGTAAAACAACTATATTAAATTTTCGCGGGTTTGGTCCACCTCCCTACCTTTCAAGGAACGCTCCAGCAACGTTCGGGCGGTGTGACCGGGCCTTTAGGTTTGTAGGCTTTTGATTCTCCTAAAGCAATAAGTTAGTTTTGTAGGCCCATAATGCACCCAGATCAAATAAATAAGTTAGTTTTGTAGACCCTTATGTTCCCATTCTAGAGAAATACAGTCGTACCAGAAGATAATTGCTTTGAATAGTAATTTGCTAAATCTCCCCACAGGCATCACCTTTTACTTGTTGAACTCCATGGCATGCTGTTTTGAGGACGATTTCGACTCGAGCGATTTCCTGGGATCGTACCCTGTCATAGGCTACACTCCAGAGTGCGCACCCAGTGACATCAGAAGGCCACTTTTAAGCCAGTATAATACTTTGGCTGGAAATCCTGGCACACGCCAAGGGACCTCTGGTCTGCTCGGAGCTACTGGTTATCCGTCAAATGTCTCCATATCCTCTGACGCCTCCTGTGTGTATGTAAGAAACCTCGACGAAGCAGTTGAAGCTACGAGCGAACAGGGGCTTCTTCCGAAAATAGAAGAGAGTCCGATTAAAAAGGGGACTTAGTCATTTTGATTCTTGTCTTTTTTCGTATAATAGTCAAGCTTTTCAAATCATCGTTAATTGAAAGGTCTGATTATACCAAAAGAGCTTGATATATTTGTTTTGTTTCCATAGATACTATATTAAAGAAGTCACACAATCCGAAGATGGCGTATTTATGGCTGTTAACGCATTATCAATTGCATTGTTATGGTAATTGGTAGATTCTCTCTCTCTCTCTCTCTCTCCTCTCTCTCTCTCTCTCTCTCTCTCTCTCTCTCTCTCTCTCTCTCTCTCTCTCTCTCTCTCTCTCTGACGAAAAACTGTAAATAAGATATTTTGACCTAAAATGTTAAAATTATCAGATCCCCTGTTCACATAAAGTGTCAAGCCACACATTTCAATATTAAGACAAATTTGATACTAATTACTTGCTGCAGGGCTTCGAAGTTCTAAATATATAGACTGCAATGCTTTAAACTGTAGTTATATTGTGCACAATGCATTAAACTGTTATGTTGTGCACAGTGCATTAAACAGTTATGTTGTGCACAGTGCATTAAACAGTTATGTTGTGCACAGTGCATTAAACAGTTATGTTGTGCACAGTGCATTAAACTGTTATGTTATGCACAGTGCATTAAACTGTTATATTATGCACAGTGCATTAAACTGTTATATTATGCACAATGTATTAAATTCTTCATATATAATGAACAATGCAGTATACTGTATAGTGAAATTGTGTACAATGCAGTATACGTTATAGTTATGCCCTGCACTTACGATGCAGTATACTGTATAGCTAGATAATGTACAATGCAGTATACTGTATAGTTATATCTTGTACATTACAGTATACTCTATAGTTATGCCATGGACAATACATCATACCGCATTTATATTATGTATAATAGTTTACACTATAAATTTTGTAAGCTATTTTACCATGCATAAATATCCTGTGATACATTTGTGTTATATACAATACCTGTATCGTGTATAACACATTATATGAATTGTGTATTTTGTACCCATAGCAATCTCATGCAGAAAAAAATACAATACTTTGGCTAAAACACAATAAATCAGAAAAATTACAATACTTTGTCTAAAATACAATAAATATGAAAAAATTACAATACTTTGTGTAAGATTCAATAAATCAGAAAAAATACAATGCTTTGTCTAAAATACAATAAATCAGAAAAAAAATTACAATACTTTGTCTAAAATACAATAAATCATAGGCCTATATCATCTTTCTCTGAAAAATCTCAGGTTTGATTTTGTATCAAGTTTTATCCCTTTGAAGGTGGTGACACCATAACCTTTCTCTTAGATGCTAGCCTTCAAGTCCCTTTCTTGACCCTAGCAGATGCTATTATCAATCTGTAACCCCTATTTAAACTCTTATTAGAATGAATGGCCACCCAGACCCCAGCTCCCGGCCAAGCGAGACCAAAGTGTCTTTAAATATTCTCATATTTACTTCTTGGATCCAAACTTCAGTTTTCCAGTGTGCTTTAGGCCTATAGCTTCTACTTCATCGGCCCCCTCTGTAGGGCTATGCCTAGGCACGAAGAGAGAATAACACCTACATCAGTTAAAGCTCCATAAATGGAAGAAAACAAAAATTGATAACAAAGTGACCGTTTCCTATAAGGCCCTGTACATCTACCATTATTATCATTATTATTATTATTATTATTATTATTACTACCTCCGCCAAGGAGGTCATGGGTTGGCTTATTTATTTGTCTCTCTCTGTGGACAGGATTACGTCAAAACTACTTTACGGATTTTGACGGTATTTTCACCACAGATAGATCTTGGGTCATGGACGACCCCGTTCGTTAGTTAGTTTTTAAATGCCTTGCTTTAAAAGTTTTTTCTAAGAGCCCCGCCCCGATACAAGGTCCGGGCAATCTGCGCATGCACGCACGCACGCTTTAAGAGCAAAACAGGGCTTGCGTTGGCAGTCCGCTGTGGGGATAAACACAGGTTAAATGGGGAAAGTGACTTATTACAAAGAGAAGTTAAGAAGAGATATGGGCTATTGAATTTAGGAATACATTTGAACTCCCGATCGACTCGGCTGTTCTTGAACGGAACACGATCTGAATGTGACAAGGAGTATGGACGACCCTAATACATTTTGGAGATGATATGGTTCCGGGTTCTTGAATCGGATTTGTATTTCTCGCCATTTTAAAGCTAACGACAAAACAACCTGACTGAATTTGACATTTCCACCACAGGTAGATCTTAGGTCAGAATTATTATTATCATTGTTATTATTATCTGCTAAGCTACAACCCTAGTTGGAAAAGCAGCATGCTATAAGCCCAAGGGCTCTAACAAGGAAAAATAGCCCAGTGAGAAAAGTGAATAGAGAAATAAACTAAGAGAAATAACACAAGTAGATCTTCCGTATATAAAGAGCACTTTATGTCAACCTGTTCAATGTTGCATATTCGTTGCAAGTTCGAACTTTTCGAGCTATAACGACTTGAGACTAGAGTAGGTAATTACCTAGTAACTAGTTTAAATGGCATTTATCGATAGTTGTGTTGTCTTAAAGGTTTGGTCGGATTTACTGAAATATTTCGTTAGTAATAAAAGAAGTCAAAACGTTTATCATCATCATCATCTACACCTATTGACGCATAAGGGCCTCTGTTAGATTTCGCCAACCGTCGCTATCTTTAGCTTTTAGATCCATAGTTTTCCATTCATCGTCTTCTACTTCACACTTCATAGTCATCAGCCATATAGGCCTGGGCCTTTCAACACCTCTAGTGCCTTGTGGAGCCTAGTTGAAAGTTTGGTGAACTAATCTCTCTTGGGGGGAGTGAAGAGCATGCCCAAACCATCTCCATCTACCCCTCACCATGATCTCATCCACATATGGCCCTTAAGTAATCTAAGTTTTATTTCTAATCCTGTCCTGCCATTTAAATCCCAATATTTTTGAGGGCTTTGTTCTTAAATCTACAAAATCTGTTGGACATTGTTTCATTGTCATACCAAGACCCGTTACCATACACTAACTCATATCTCACTAAACTGATATATAGTATGATTTTTATATGTAATTTCCAGCAATTTGATTTCCAAATTTTACTTAACCTAGCCAATGTCTGATTTGCTTTTTAAATCTTTCATTAAACTTCAATACTAAAGATCCTGTACTAAGAGACCATAGTTCCTGAATATTTGAATGATTCCACCTCATTAATCCTTTCACCTACCGATGATATTTCATCTTCCATTGCATATTCCGTTCTCATCATCTCTGCCTTTCTTTTATTTATCTTGAGCCCAACGTCATGTGATATTTCAGGCATTCTGGTAACCAAGCTTTGTAAGTCATGGGGGGGGGGGGGTTCTGCTAATAGGGACTGAGTCATCAGACCAATCCAGTCCAATCCTTCTCCACCATCCCCAAATGTTCTCTGCATTACAAAATCCTCGATGGGGGATAAACAACATAAGGGACAACACAATCCCCTGGAGTACTCCACTGTTCACTGGAAATTCATTTGATAGGAATCCACTAACATCAACTTTGCAATTGCTATGCTCATGAACAACTTAATAAAATTTACATATTCAATAGGAACTCCATAATAACGCAGGACTCTCCACAAAATTAGCCAGTGCACACTATCAAAGGCCTTTCATAGTCCACAAACGTCATCAAAAGTGGATTTCTATATTCTACACATTTCTTTACCACACGTCTTAAAATGAAAATTTGGCCCGCATGACTTCTACCTTTTCTAAATCCTACTTGTTCATCTCTCGGCTTTTTATTAATCTTTCTCTCTAGTCCCTTAGAATGAGCATACTATACTGTATTTTCATGACAACTGGCGTTAGTATGATACCTCTGTAATTATTGCAATCAGTCAGATCTCCTTTTTTTTTTCTTTTTGCCATGTTCATCAACACTCCCAGCTCACATTCATCAGGTTGTTCCTCTTTATGCCACATTCCACAAAATAATCTTTCAAGTATGCTGGAATCACTTCAATTTCAGCTAATATCATCTCGGCGGTTATTCCATCGTATCCAGGAGCTTTCCATCTCTAGTTTTTTAGTGATGGCTTCGACTTCAAACACACTGAATTCATTCATGGGCACATAAGGGTCTTCCTTAGTTTCAGGTATATCAATCAAATTATTCCCTTTATCTCCTATTCATAACCTTACTAAAGTATTCCATTCAACATTGCCATTCTTTATTTTCTGTTGCTATAACAGACCCATCTCTTTTTGAAGGGTATGTTCTTCTTCTTTGCCCCAGTAGAGTTTTCATTAATTCTGTGAGCAATGCTAACACCATAGCCACTCCCTGAATTCATAGCTTTCTGTCAGCCTCACCTGCTTTTCTATCTAAATATTCTCTCCAGTCATTCCTGGCTTTTCTTTTGACTTCACTGTTAATACTATCTTGTAATTTACATTGCTTCCTCGAAAACTTTCAATAATCAATTTCTGTCTTATGTCTCCTTTTTATAGTGTACCACGTATCATCTGATATCCAGGAGTTTCTCCTAGTAACTGCATGTCCCAAAACTTACTACCAACTGACTGATATATTATGTTCTTAATATCACACCATTCTTCATTAGTTGTCTGCTCTTCGTCTCTTAAAGTCTCTGACTGTAAATCGATTCCTACATTCAATTGCAAAGGTTTCTCTGTGCTCATCTTCTAGAAGCTTAGTTGTATCAAACCTAGGTAGTCTTATCTACATTTCTGCTGGGTGCTTTGTTTTAATTTCAGTGTGGTAATGAGGAGCTGGTGATCACTACCTATTTTAACATCTCTCTAGCTTTTTACATTTCTCAGTCCTCCTACTCTCTATTAATGTCTGTGATCTATCTGATTTTTGCAATTGTCACATGTTGAAGTCCATGTATATTTGTGGATGTCCTTGTGCTGGAAAAGAGTACCTCCAATAGCAAGATTGTTTGTTGAACAAAAATTATAAAGTGCCCCATTTTCATTTGGTAAAGGTCTTTATCCTAGCGTGCAAACGATGACAGTTGAACAGTGAGATCCTGGTGACAGCGGCAAGGGATTGCTGTAAGAGTAAAAATTAAATGGTAAAAGAGGTAGGCGAAAAAAGAAAATTCTTGTGCATTGTTATTGCCGTGTGCTAGAAAAAAGAGGAAGAAGAAAATTCAGTGTAAAGAGTGTTTGCAAAGGCAATAAAATTTGGTTAGTCATGTTACATTATACTAAATGGTAGATGTAAAATGAATCAGTACTAGATTTCATAAATTACATGAATAAATCCAAATACGTTTTACAATCTCATCTCGAAACTGGAGCCTACAAGTACAGGATAAGAGTACGAGTTATGAGACGAGTGTTTTTGTGGTGAAGCCCTATTACAGGAAGCATTACTTAATCTGTCAACAGGACGTAACTATACATAACGTTAATACACATTACAACAAGGATCTCTAAGCAGAGTTTGTCTAAAATTATACCAGAAACTTGCAGTGAGATCTATTTAGTCCTAAAAAATGAAATTTCATACACTTTCTAATTTAATAGTTTTCGCTTCACCTATTCTTCGATAACACAAGTAATTTTAAGGTCCCGAGTTATTTTATAAATTGCTCCAACTCGTGCATCACGATCTATACGAACATCGGCCATTGCATCCAAAAGGCTGAATGTGTGTTATTTATACAACTATCAAGTTTAAAGTTGCCTCATGGACTTAATAAAACTTTGAAGTTTAAACTTAAAGATGGAAGATATACCAAACGTATATCACTGGCATTAGTTAAAAACCTAACTTTATACGACAGGCAATGACATCTCCCCAGTCTTTAACTACCAATCAGCACAGCAATTGTTACCAAGGTAATCATTCAAAAAAAAAAAAACCCTAGAACGAACCAGAGTTAATACAGATATGACTCTGTACCAAACTTTGCTCGCTGCTTCTGAGCTTCTGACGTCACCTGAAACAAAGTTCATCGAACAAAACTCGTTCATGTGGATGAAGCATTAGCCTCTGCAGTTCTTCATAGTATTCAAATTTCCTTTCTTCAAAGGAATCATCTGTTGGTGCATAACAAACTATGATACTCATAGTTCACTGCTTTGATTTAAACTTTGCAAGCAACAATCTACTATTTACAGCTCTTCATAATATTAATGCATCATTCCTACCCCTCCGCTTCCAACCCCGTCTGTTTTTCCTGAGTATGTATATATATATATATATATATATATATATATATATATATATATATATATATATACCAATCCCATCACAACGTGTTTCAGTTAGGGCCAAGATATCCAAACTATATTTCATAAATTTACTCTCCACTTGCTGTAACTTACCAATCTGATTCCTTGTCCTAACATTCCAATTACCAATTTTCAAATTTTTCTTAAAGTATTTATAAACCGGGAGATTCTTTGCACCCCGCTACGCCAGGAACTGGGGGCCATTCTGTAATTTTCGCTTTCCATAGACTGACTAAATCTGTAGACGATTCATTGGCTAAATCCATCAAAGGATAGCCAGTTCCTTGATGTGCATGCCTATCTAACTAAGGCAAGTGACCCCTGCTAGTCCATACTAATTCCAGGGAGATAATCTGCCAGGCATCAGGAGTAGAAGCTGTAAAGACATCTTGTCTATCGCCTTAAACCCAATCCATCGCCCTGCTGCTAGTGACTTCCACATTTAGGGGGGCATTTCCTCCACACCAAAGTTCTCGTTACTCATCTGCTAATATAACAGTTGGTAATCATAGATTGCTAAGATATACCGCCTAGCATTAGTTTAGTCCGATCCTATCTATCTTGGATCCAGATTAAACCAAATTGCACAATTTGGCTCCTTAATAACAAAAAGTAGACAATTGACAATGCTACGACACTAACAAAAACTTAAAGCAGCATCTTGTTGAAGATGATTTAACTACTACTAACAGTGGAACACACTCCTCTAAATATTCCCATAACTTACCATTCCTGCTAACTAATTACTTTCGCCAATTTTGTTGCGAAGGTTAAATTTTGATTGGTCTGTATTTATTTATTCATGTTTGTTACCCACTGTTTGTGTGTTTCTTTGTTTGTGATACGCGTAACTCACAAAGTATTTGACCGAATCTCATTAAATTTGGTGGCATGATTGGCCATGATTCAAGGATAATTTCATTAGATTTTGGGAGTGATTGGGCCAAAGGTCAAGGTCGCGAATAGGTCAAAAACATTTTTGCTGTCTTGGTTACCTTTTATGCGATTTGCATGAAACTAGTGCCAAAATATGCATAATTCAATTACCCATCTTGTGATACACATGAAATAGCCATATGCATGCACTCTACCGAGTGCCCTTTCTGGTTGGTTATGCGTTCACTAACGAGCAAAGCAAGTTTGTAACAAGTCTAATATGTCAGTGCATTTTATTTATTATGTCTACGCAAATACATTTGACCACATGACTTCTGTTACATTTGTTTATTGGTCTGGAAAATAATTTGTTATATCTCGTTGAAATTTCCCTATGTATAATTTTGCATTAATACTATAATTACAATATTTACTTGGAAATTCTGAGGTTAATCTAATTTAACTTGCATTGTTATACAATACATATGAACCATTGTAAGATATTTGAATTAAACAAAGTCTAGATCAGTGAGCGTTTGTCTACCCACGATCAACCTATACACAACATACAGTATCACTACAAATGAGATATACTGTTCTCAGTTATGTCCAGATTTGATAAGCTTTCACCTTTTATATCTAACATATAGCAATTTATGCCTCCGGACTAGTACTTTGGTAACGTGTTCGCCTAGAATTTGCATGACAGCAGATCGATCCCAGCCCAGGACCTTGAGTTTAAGCCGTTTACTGGGCAGAATACTGCTATGGTTGGGCAACACAGTGGTGGGTAACCCTGTCCACACGATCGAGCATGCCTGACGGGCAAACAGTGATACCAGACCACAATAGTTAGTAAGAATGAGGGTTAATGACGTCAGAAGCGGGAAAACCACAGACAGGATCTGGCATCATACAGTGTTGCCAGATCCTTGCCTTTAGTTTCCCCGCTTCTGACGTCATCTACCCTCATTTTCACTAACTATAGTGGCCTGGTATCACTGTTTGCCCTTCGGGCATGCTCGATCGTGTGGACAGGGCTTTAGGCATGCTGGCTGACGTTTTGATGAGTGTCTATTCTGATGATACTGGAACTGAAGCCAGACACCTTTTTTATTATCAAATTAAAATTATCTTCAAACCACAAAAGTACCTTTTACAAATTAGGAAATACCAGTTGTATACTCAAGCTTACCACAAAATCGAAATTATCGTTATCTCGGATCCCATATAACCTTAATCTCTTATCATTGGGTAATCTACTCACATTGATATTTCAACTAAATTCTTTCCCTTCTGCTGCTCTATTTTTGTCTAATGGCCTACTTTTCGTATGTGCAATTAAGATATACTATGGTTCTACAAGGCATTTTTAATTGATTTGGTTCCTTCCTTAAAAAAATAAAGACTATCAGTATATAGATTCAAGATACCTATTATATATGGGACAAAGCAAATTTACACACAATTCAGAGCAAAGATTATTATTCCCAGAAAGTCGGATCACACAAAATCTAACACAATGCAATATCAATATTAATCTACAATTTCGAACGTTCTGTAATTAATGGAGTATTAGTAATGTAATTTTATAAGTTAAGAAGAAGAGTATCTGCATACTGTAAATAAAAGATTAAAGTATTTGCAGGATGTCCTGTTCAATTTCATACTGCACAAAACTGATACTCCCCATAGTTATGTTTGTTTGCATACTTTACTTTTATTTTAAGGGCTGCTTTTCTGGCCCTATACTGCAGGGGAACCCTGCTCTTTACAGGACCTTTCATAATTCATTTTACTGTATACATTCCAAGGCATAAACTATTTCACATCGCATATTGCTCGTTTATTGTCAACGGGATCCTGATTATCAAATACAATCGATCTTCAAGAATTGTTATTTCTAAGTTTTTTTCAAACTTGTCAGTACTAAACACTACCTACACTGGACATTGAAGGTACGTATGTACTGTACACAGAAAAAAAACTGTCAGTGGACGGGTAGTCCGATGCCTACCGTAAACATTGGTCGGGTGACCAGAGTCATGAATCAATGGGTGGTTGGGACCTTCCGTACGTTCGTTTTAGATTGTCTTGCATACAGCAAGACACGGGATCCTCGTGCAAGAGCCTGTGTCGTGCTATATATAAGGTAATCTAAAACAGACGAACGGAAGGTCAGAACCACCCATTTATTCCTAACTGTGGTCACCACCATTTCAATGCCTTTCATTTTTGGTGTCATAATGATTCGCACATATTGTGCACCGGTAATTTTTTTTTTACCCTCTGTACATAATATAGCATTAGTTCCTTGTATGACTTTAGCTTTAAATGACCTCATTGAACTCTGCACCAAGCCATATAGACAAAAAATTCCATAAATACATCGAGTTTTCTCCATATTTGGCCACTGCTGATCAGTATCTCATTTTCACAAAATTTTGCATATTTTCTAATTTTCACTGGGTTTGGCGTGAAAGAGCAGCATTATGGTCAAAAGTTTTTGCACACATTCCCCGTAAAGTTGACGTGCAATGATGCCCTGTTAAATACAATGTGTCAATAAGCCACTTGATGATGATGATAGTCTCTCCTCTATAATAAACGAGAAAGTATCTGGATTCCAGTCACGCTTAGCGACATTACCAGACGCATAACTATTCGGTCTCTTCCCATCCCTCGGAAGTAGTAGGGGAGAGATAGTCATAACGTGGTTTGTGTGCGCGCGCATATCTAAATATTTAGCAGTTATTTTTGACGGGTCACGTACACTAGTAATAATAATAAGAGCCTAGACGCAATCCCAGTCGAGAAAGTTCAGGAACAGTTATTCAATCCTGTTCGTAATACTAGGCAGGCAGTTAACTCTAATAGCCAGGCCTTCTCCGTCATGAGGCTCAATACTACACAATATTCTAGAAGTTTTATTTCAGCTGTGACAAAGTTGTGGAATGATCTTCCTAAACGGGTAGTTGAATCAGTAGAACTTCAAAAGTTTAAAGTTGGAGCAAATGTTTTTATGTTGACCAGGCGGGCATGAGTCTTTTCATTGTTTATATATGACATATCTGTTTTTGACGTTGTTAATAGTTTATATATGACATATCTGTTTTGACGTTGTTACTTTTTTAAAATGATATATTGTTAATTTGTTCTCATTTATCTATTTCCTTATTTCCTTTCCTCACTGGGCTATTTTTCCCTGTTGGATCCCTCGGTATTATATCATCTTGCTTTTCCAACTAGTGTTGTAGCTGGGCTAGTAATAATAATAATAATATCGACATTGATGACCGTGTTGTTCGAAGGATGCTTCGGTGTAACTTTAAAACAATTCACCATATTTTGTTCCCATTCCACTGGTGAACATTCTATAACGTTGGAACTTGCTAAGTAACCTTATGGACATTTCGGGTTCCCGATTCGAATGTTGGCATATTTTGTATGTTGCTACATTTGCATAACATTAGGTATATGGTTGGCATTTCAAATTGCTTAATTAATTCCGTCTTCTTCCCAGTTCGATTTGTAATCGGCATAAATTATATTGGAAGCAGTAGCTGTTTTAAACCAGTTTCATTTTTTTTTTTTTTTTTGCAAATTTTTTTAGTTTTAAACCACACTAAAATATTTCATATTATTATCATTGTCATTACTAGATAAATTACAACCCTAGTTGGAAAATTAAGACTTTAAGGCCAAGGGCTCCGAGAGTTAAAATAGCCCTGTGAGGATGGAAATAAATAAAATAAAATGACAGTAATTAACAATTCAAAATATTTTTTGAACCATAACAATATTGAAATAGATCTTTCACATATAAACCATTAAGAGGGAATTATGTCAGCCTGTTCAACATAAAAATATTCGCTGCAAGTTTGAACTAGATAAGAAACCTATGATATAACCAAGTAACAAAAGCCAAATAAAATTCCCTCGAAGTTATGAGCTATCACAGTATCCACACACACTACAATAATGTTGATTTTATTAGTCTTCAGTCGTTTTAAAAATGCATATCTCAAGGCTTAAGATTGATATATCAATCTCTGGATAACTAAACGCTATTTCATTTAAATGTCTGGTTTGATCTGGGCGTATTCGATTCGGATTAACAACTGGTCGCATTCTCCTTGGACCTGGTTTGTTCCGGATCGCCCTGTATGTCAATACTTCCGTAATCTGTACTTCTTATCGAAGGGTGTCGATCATTAACTGCTTCGGATTCGTCTTCTGCTTGTATGCAAGGACAAGGCGCGTAATGTATCAGAGCGACCATTACTCCTGTAAATAAGATGAAAAAGTTATTAAATTTTCTCACGCAATTGTTTGAATTATATATAGCTTTCGTTTACATTACCCTAATAGAGAATCTCTCTCAGAAACTTATCAATCATATCAAAGGTAATCAACTCAGTTATAATACATATGTCATGTTGACTTAGATAGCTCTTACTTCCAATATCCTAATACTCTCTCTCTCTCTCTCTCTCTCACACACAAAGTTATCAATCATATTAAAGGTAATCAACTCAATTATAATGCATATGTCATGTTGAGTTTGATAGCTTTTGTTTACAATACCCTAATAATCTCTCTCTCTCTCTCTCTCTCTCTCTCTCTCTCTCTCTCTCTCTCTCTCTCTCTCTCTCTCTCTCTCAATTAATGATTATGAGAACAAACTCAATTATCATGAATGTGTCATCTTGACTTAACCCCAACTAAAAAGTTTTATTTTCGTTTCATAAAACATATTGGTACTACTTGGCTCCTCGACCCCAGCGCTGGGCCTTATTATGACTCAATTTAAATCTAGCCATTCAGTATCGAGCATAATAGTAAAAGACAAACTAAGGTTTTCTGAATAGTTTAAAACCTTGGGACATAATGGTATTTGTTTATGCAGATGTATGTGATAATACAATTATACAAAACTTTTTAAAATTTAGGAACTATAATAATAATAATAATCATCTATATGATAATGAGTAAAAATCTGTCCATTATATATATATATATATATATATATATATATATATATATATATATATATATATATATATATATACTGTATATCCAGATACACTGTGGCATTGCATTGCCAGACTTATAACTACTCGGTCTCTCCTCACCCCTCGGGTAAGGAGCAAAGGAAGTAGTCATACCCCTAATGCGAGGGGTTGTAATTAGGGAATGGGGAGGGGTTATGAAGGGTTAAATGTGTGTGTGCATATTTACCTAAATATTTAGCCGTAATTTTTGACGGGTTGTGTACACTAGTGTTAGTAATAATGATGATGATGGTAATCAAACCAGAAGGAATTGCAGGATATAAATCTCAAAACACTATTTCTGGCTGAAGCCTGAATCCAACTGGACCAACACCAAAGCTATCACAGCAACATTTTAACTTACCATTTGTTCAAGAAGCAAGAGCCCGTGTTACGCAAAAACAGCAAATTTAATTACTTACCAAGAACAACCACAACAATAAACCAGTAAGGAGGTCGTGGCTGGAGGACCATGTAAGTAATGTTGGCCAGGAACAGAAGAGCAACTAGCGTGTAGCCGGCAATTCTAAGACGCTTTGGTGTCTGGAAAAGAAAAAAATGATAAATATAAAAAATTTCTTTGTAGATGAAATCTTTGGAACGGCCAAGCTAATTTTATAACTTAGCCCTGACCCAAACAAAACTAAACAAAATGGGGAAGAAAAAAATGTATGGATTTGACAGTAAACAAGCAATATGCGGTGTGAAATGCCGACTGCCTTGGAATGTAAACGACAAAAAGACACTGAAGGTCCTGTAGAGTAGGGTTCCCCTTCAGGATAGGACCATAAATGCAGCCCTTAAAGTAAAGTTTAACGCCGATGGGAACTATATATCTCTGTCGTTTAGCCTTATTAAAGAATAAAATTACTAAGACCTATTGATTGGGGAGTATTAGAATTATCAGACCATTTATTAACCCCCTTTGAGTAGATTAAATCAAGCGGTGTCGATTGATAGTCACCTCGAGAAGAGGGAAAGTTACAATGGCTTCTACAAATGACCAGCAGAAAATCAATAAGCAAAGTAAACATTAGTGATGAAAATTATTGATTTCAAAGCAGGTACATCCCTGATTTTTTTCGGAGAATGTCTACTCTGAACGGTAAAAATGTCTTTAAAATGGTTGTGAATCATTTCCTATTTCTCAAACCAATAGTTCTAGAATCATGTAAAAAATATTTTCACAAATCAGTATGTTTCTAACTTAAAAACATATTTAGAAAAATAATAAAATTGTAATTTTTTATATTATAATAGATATTATAATGTATATACAAAACTTTAAAATATAATTTGTAAATGTATATTTCTTGATACAAGAAACAAAAAAAAATGTAAGTTAATAAAATGTAACTATTTTCATAATAAAAGATAAAAAAAATAGTTCTATTGATTACGCTACTCTCCCCAAATGGGGAATGTGACAAACCATGATAAATGGTTATCTCTTTAGGAGGAACTATATGGGATAATCTGGCCCAGTCAAATTATGAATATTCCTATGCTAAAGTTTACAGATTACTGATAGAAATTCTTGTGCTGGTTCTTGGTTCCTAATTGCTCACTCCGCAAAATAATTTTTCGGGCACTATCAATTTATAGATCGGTGCAAAGCTGCTAAGCTTATTCTTAGTATTATAATTAAGCTTATTTTACCTGTACCATAAACAGATTAATAATGATATTCTCAGTCTTTACGTTTATCCCTACCTATCTTGAAATCAGCTAGAATAACACCTTGCTATCATCATTTTGGCAACCTATTGTCGTCAGTTTGGACTTTTTAAATCCTTTCTAAGGCATTGCCCTACTTATAAATGCGACCAGATCCCTGCTATGAATTTGCAACGTTCCTACATTTATGTCTAGTTTCATTAACTCCTAATTTTGGGCATGAAAAATGTTCAGTAGTATCTTCTT
Organism: Palaemon carinicauda; assembly: GCF_036898095.1. Taxonomy (NCBI): domain Eukaryota; kingdom Metazoa; phylum Arthropoda; class Malacostraca; order Decapoda; family Palaemonidae; genus Palaemon; species Palaemon carinicauda. Next base: position 59,375,872 of record NC_090726.1, on the reverse strand, counting down.
CATCTTTGCAAAGGTCACACAAACTATCTGCATATTTTCCCAGATAATTTGAGCATATTTAATCTTGTCTTCATTTCAACGGTTGCCTTATCCAGACCAATTTATCTGATATAAGGATGTGGGCCATTTCCTTCTATGAATCTTAATTTTTTCATCACTTTTCTTCAGTAGTTTCCTCTATCTTTTTCATAATTCTCTTCTTGATTTCTTTATTCAGGGTCCTTTTCTACAAATTTACAGATTACTAATAAAAATGTCTGTGCTAGAAGTTTACAGACTACTGATGGAAATTTCTGAGCTAAAGTTTACAGATTACCGATATAAATTTCCGTGCTAGAAGTTTACAGACAACTGATGCAAATTTCTGTGCTAGAACTTTATAGACCACAGATGGAAATTTCTGTCCCAGAAGCTTGTGGACTACTGATGGAAATTTCTATGCTAGCATACTTTACTTACTTACTTTGACGGCCGTTTTTCCAGTTTTATACAGCAGGGGAACACTACTCTCTACAGGATCCACCACAGTCAATTTATCTTGTTCGTTCAAAGCATTCAACATTTCATACCACCTATTGCTCATTAAGTGATAAATCTTCACAGTCAAAGGACTCGCAGAATAAGAGTCTTCAGTTTTCTCTTGAAAGCCTTAATATCTTCAATCATTCGGGTATCTTGTGGAAGCCTATTGTATAGTCTCGGGGCTGCCTATTTCAAGTCCCTAGAGCCTACAGTAGACATATATCTAGGTTCTAATAGTTTGAAACCATCTGTAACTGTTCACGTGTCAACACGATTTGTTGGCTGCACAAAATTGGACGACCGGTGTAGCAGGAAATTTTCCCCCCTGACTGAAATTCCTCCCGAGAAAATTAGCCTATAAGATCGAATTCCCCCCGGGAAAAGCAGTCCGGGTTGTTATTCCCCCAGGGGGAATTTCAGCCCTAAGATATTGTCCCCTCCTAGGCCATTTCTCCCCCACCCTCCCTTGCAGAGAAACTATTTTGATGAATTAAATAATCAACGGTAAGTTCGACAAAATATTAGGAATATATATATATATATATATATATATATATATATATATATATATATATATATATATATATATATATATATATATATATATACAATGTTACGCAACGTTACCAATGTTACGATGCCATTGCTAACGTTAGCAATGCTACGATAATATTGACATAGTTATTTTAAAGCATTTTTTCCATATATCCTTTACACAAAATATAAAAAGGTACAAAAGGGTACAGAACCTAACAAACCCACCTAACCTAACCTAGAAATTCCCAGGTCACAACCCCTAGCCAGGAGCAAGCCCCCGGACCCCCTTCCCAGGTCACAGCCCCTGGGCGGGGCAAGCCCCCGGACCCCCTTCCCAGGTCACAAACTTGTACTGGCAAGAGGTAATGTTGAACTGCGCACTCTAAAAACATTAAAATTAAAAGAAATTAATGATTTACTTTTATGACCAGGTGTAATGGTCTTTCTCCCCCCGTCTGAATTAATGGTTACCTCCACCAAGCAAAGGGGGAATCTTGGCCCAGAGGGGGGAATATTATCCTGGGACAAAGTTCCCCCGGGGGGATCCTGGACCATATTTCCCCCGGGGTAAAAACAGACCATTACACTGGTTCTGATAACTTGGTGGGTTATTGTACATATTTCAAACTTAATTCTCGCTTTCATCGCCAGCCAATATAAACCAATTAGTATAGGAGTGATCCTTTCTCGAGGTGGGACATCTTGTATCAGTCTTGCTCTGTTTATTATGCTTTGTAATTTTTTAAGTTGTACTTATGGTAAATTGTAGTTGAGGGAGTTACAGTAGTCAATCCTGGTAATAACACAGTTTATCGCAAGTTTCTTTACAAGTATTAATCTAGGTACTTTTTTATATAAATGCAATGTTTCTGAGATGATAACCAGCAGTTTTTACTGCATTATTTATTTGGGCATTGAGGGACAAGTTACAGTCAAGAGATATGCCTAGGTCACCAACTATAATAGACATCGGGACTGAGTCGCTATTAATGTTTATTTGAATGTCACCTAAGTTTCTTACGTTGTTTTTCTTTCCAACCACTATAAATTCGGTTTTGTAATTTAATTTTAGTTGTTTAATTGTCATTCATTCCCTAGCACTATCAAGGATTCGGTTTAGAGTTTCAGTAGTGTCGTCTATATCATTTATGGAGAAGTAAAATTGTGTATCATCCGCACACAGTTTGAACTTCACACCGTGCCTTTGTAGTATGTTCAATAGACCAATGGTATATAGATGCAGAATAAGATTAGGCCAAGTACATTCCCCTGAGGTACCCCTCTGTTTAAAGGTTCATGTGATGAATAAGAGTTTGAAATTTGCACACAGTAATTTTTGTCAACCAAGTAGTCTTTTGGGTATTCGAAAGCTTGATCTTCAACACCAATGGACCGTATATAATTTAGTATTAGTTCATGCACAACTGTAACAAAAGCAGATCTTAGATTCTGTTATATTAAAATGCCACAATTATTTTCATCTATCCTTTCGAGCATATCACTTAAAACAGAACAGATGGCTGTCTCTATGACGTAAAATTTTCTGTAAGCAGACTGGTTGTCTGGCAAAGCTTCTATTTCTTCTAAATGAATTGGACTGAAATTAGCCACCTAAAACCCAAAATTCTGAAAGTTAATGAAGATGACCTGCTGCGGATAACTAAATGCAGAATAAAATATATATACAGATTATCGTAAGCTTCAAATACCTAATTTAAAAAAAAAAAAAAAATAAAAAATTCTTTTAACTATTTTCGGATATTGTGGTGCTGTTTTATCGCTAAAATTTTTGCGTATACTTATTTCACCAAGAAAATATAAAAGCTATTTAGGACAATTGTTTGACCACGAATTTGCAAGCATTCACAAAATAGAATGACAAAATGAAAAGGGCAAAACAGATATACAACAAAAATATTGATAGGCGATAGGCAATAAACAACGTTCTTATGCCTAAACATTGTTTTTGACCAGACATAAGGAAATTTTATTCTCAAAACGACTGTTTCAATTTTTTCCCTGTTGGCGCCCTTGAGCCTATAGCATTCTGCTTTTCCACCTGGGATTTTATCTTGGCTGATAATAATGATAATGATAATGATAATAATAATGATAATGATAATGACAATGATAGTAGGCCTAATTAACCATGGTCATGGTTCTCTGGAAACCTGGCTCATTTTGAGAGTAAGCAAAACTCAGATCGTTGGGTTATCTTACCAGCCTCTTCTTAAAAGATGTAGATTCACGACGCTCCATTCCGAATTGTTATATACCTTGCAATCTACAGAACTAACTGACCCATTCGTGTAAATATGAATAATTTCTTGGAAAATATTCCTCGTAAACAACTAGCTTTAAAATTTCTCAAACCACTTGCAAGTCGTCAGCATATGTCCTTCAAGTTGTTCTTAAGTTCATGGTTCGTTTGAACAAAATAGTAATATTTTGTGAACCAACTTTCTATGCCAATTTTGTCTTATCTCTGTCACGAACAATCCATTGTACAACACTACAATGGTCCCAGAACTTCCGCCACTAAAGTTCGCTTGTCTTATCACTCTTCTTCATCAGCTACAACGAACGAAATTAAGTCACTGTAAAGAAAAGATATACTTTTTCCACACTCAGGACTAAGAAAATAAGAAATTGATAAGTATGAAAATAGTAATAAAAGAACTTGGAAGATGTAGGAAATTCATAAGTGGGCCGAGCAATTTTACAAACATAATTATATTAGGATGACGGTCAATAAACGCGAGAGCCGTCACAGAGGTTTCTATTATTGCTGCTATCGAATTTTTATCATTTACTCCGGTTTTCACTACGTTAACTTTTCGTCATAAATCTACATTTCACGCTTTACTGTTGATACACAGTGCAGAGTTAACTATGTCAGTAATAAATGCAACATTCACTTATCCTGAATAAAGCCGTAAAACCACTGAGTGTGACTGCACCGGACGCCCTCTTCTTACTCAACGACCCTATTACCCAGCACATATTTGCAGTGACGTCATGATAACGGGGTTTATCTGTTACACCCCCATTAGGTAATTATTAAAGACTACAGAGATACGTATCTGGACTTTAACCTTAATTTAAAGTTAGAAAAGTCTTAAATAGCATTTATTGGGATGTGAAATGTAGCCTAATCCTATTACTGTAGATATTTATAAACGCGTGTAGGCCTATTGGTCGTATTAAGTTGCTGTTGTCATGATAACCAGATATCTGTC
>NC_090726.1:59364074-59366574 GCF_036898095.1 Palaemon carinicauda | reverse complement strand
CTCTCGACAAACCCCATTGCCGTCTTGCTTCTGTCCAGTGGGACATTTGATATTCGGGAAAGTCACAATGAACGACTTTGTATCGTCTGGTGGAGTTATGGGTGTGAGAGTTGCTGTTTTAACGGTGCTGGTCTCATTTACACTTGAGGGAGAAGAAGAATTGACTGGAAGCTCTGTTGAGTTTTCAAGGGTTGCGTTCTCTCCAGACACAACAGCGTCTTCTACTTTCCCTGACGTGGACGATTTCCCTCGATTTTCAAAGTGGACGTCGGCCGTGTCGTGGAACTCGATCGGGACAGTCTTCTTCTCGCTATCGTTGTCTCGAGGTTCGAGGGTAATCACAATTTTGTGGTCGTCCAGAATCTCCGACCGGACGTGGAGGGTCACTTGTTTCATTTCCGATAGGGGGGCTGAGATCACCAAAGGCAGTGCCACTAGAATTAGCGACGTGGCCATCGCTGAAGCACTGAGATATCTTCCAGACATTGTTTTTGGCAAATCGTGAATTCACAGATTTCCGTTGATTTCAGAATTATAAGTTTCCTCTAAGTAAAATGAAAGCAATTAGAGGACCAGACAAAATTCAGTGTTGAAGAGACTCACTTCATAATTCTACTGTAGAGATATGCCTTGTCTCTTTATTTATGCAGTCTATTGTAAACGAAAGATATTTCCAATGAGATGCCACTTACCAAAATAACCGTGATTTGAAACGCAATCTAAAATAGTCATTTCAAAAACCAATCCCCGAATTATTATAGATAACTTACTACTCTTCAAAATAAGCAAATGGTAAATAAATTTCCCATACAATAGACCTGTTAATTTCAAAACAATTAATCATAATTAGTTTCTCTATATGGCGGAAGAACTAAGAGCCTCGCCTTCAAAGAATCCATGACGTCAACACACGATTCCTGAGAGAAACAATACAAGCCACAGCATCCGGAACCTTGAGATTTTCCGAATCTTCTTGACCAGCATCCTGTTTGTTTATCTTATAATCTCAACAAATTACTCCCCATTATTTCTCTCTCTCTCTCTCTCTCTCTCTCTCTCTCTCTCTCTCTCTCTCTCTCTCTCTCTCTCTCTCTCTATATATATATATATATATATATATATATGTATATATTTATATATATATATATATATATATATATATATATATATATACATATATATATACTATATATATATAGATATATATATATATATATATATATATATATATATATCTTCTAACATACTGTTTATATATATATATATATATATATATATATATATAAATATATATATATATATATATATATATATATATATACATATATATATATGTGTGTGTGTGTGTATACAGTATGTTAGTAGATATATATATATATATATATATACATATATATATATATATACATATATGTATATATATATATATATATATATATATATATATATATATCTGTGTGTGTGTTAACAACTTCCTTAGCGACATTTCCCCCTCATATTTCTTAAAGCTTCCCTTATTTATGCAAAGGACAAACTTTCCATCTCACGCATTTATTTGTAATCTTTCCATTTGCCACACATACCTTACAGACCTTGGTCAACCACTAAGTCCCATATTAGTTTCCATTTCTCAGTATCTAATAATCCTATCAACTCCTTGTTCTTTTTCCCTTTCAGTCTTTGAACTCTCTTCTTAAATCTTTAAAATTCATTTCCAGAACCATTTTTTAACTTGGAATCCCGCTCTTTCATCCTGCACATTTGACAAGTCTTACGCATACTCTCTTCGTCGCACAATGTTTGCATTTACTCTAGAGAGCCTTTCTTCTTATTATTATTATTATTATTATTTCTTGGTAGGAGACCCTCCTTCAAACAGGTGGAGTTAAATACTATGGCTGCATCGGCAGAATTCAATTTCTTGTCCAATTTCTCGATTCCTTCCTACCTCTCAGCCTGGGAGGCCGAGCCGAGCTCGTCGTACATCTGCCACCCGAACTTACAACCTCCGCTCGACCAATCAAAATTCGAGGCCCCTCTCTACGAACCAGAGTCGGGATATATAAGGACCCAGATCTAGCCAACAACAACCTACGGGCCAACCAAGGGAAAGGCCCGTGCCAACAACAAGTGTTGGCTTTAATACCCCAACAACAACAACAACAGCCAACAACAAGTGTTGGCTTTAATACCCCAAGAAGAAGAAGCCAGAGCCTCTACGGGCCAACCAAGGGAAAGGCCCGTGACAACAACAAGTGTTGGTTTTTAATACCCCAACAACAACAACAGAGCCTCACTTCTATCCTGAAGACGGAGCAAGCTGTTCCGAAACGCGTCGCAACCCACCCTTGACTTTACCTGTTGTAATTTTCGAGTATTACTTTTACTTGTATTAATTACATCCAGCCTTAACCTGATTTGTATCCTTCACCCTGATGAGCTTCGCCAACTTGCTAGCTGAATGTAGCAATCCTGAAAAAAGAATTGTCCGAAGAATCGA
>NC_090726.1:59346574-59354074 GCF_036898095.1 Palaemon carinicauda | reverse complement strand
AAAAATAAATGTTGACAAATAATTGTCACAGACCTTTAAAAGCTTAATGTAACATCCACACTTCACTTATATAAATTAACATTGGCTCTTCTTGTTATAGGTAAATTCCGTCTCTTCTCTTGTGATTAATTTGCAGATTGCCTCTCTCTCTCTCTCTCTCTCTCTCTCTCTCTCTCTCTCTCTCTCTCTCTCTCTCTCTCTCTCTCTCTCAGAATTAATTCGCTTTTATATATTGACGATTGGCCTATCGTTGATTTAGGAAGACCGTGGCCGTTATTGGTAAGGGAAAACATTGATATTATATATATATATATATATATATATATATATATATATATATATATATATATATATATATATATATATATATACTTTAGACCCTTTTAACCTATAATGAACCAAGAAGAAGCTTTACTGACATGCATACATTTACAAAGAAAATTATGGTAAGGTTTATTATATAACTGATTTACACTCCGGAACACCCTTATTAACAAATACACATCCGCGGATGGATGACACAACAGTCAGGCGTTGAAGAAGTCACAGAAATGTGACAATTTTCTTTTTCATTATTCGAATTGTCTATGTTGATTACGCTGATTATACGAACATCAAATTATACCATATCCCTGCACCTTTTGGCATATAAGAATATTACTCAAATGATTTTACTCTGTAATGAATAATGATATTCTCTATTCGAGGAAATTCCATTTGGCAACGCTGTCCTAAACTCGTCCCACCAGCCTTAACTATGCTGATGATTGTTACCTTGGTCACTTGCACAAGTAAACGACTTATTATTCATGTGTTCTGATAAAGAAACTAAATGTCAACAATCTTATAAGTAAACTCGGGTTTCTTCCGATAGCATGTGAAAATTTCCTACGCTTTTCTGATAAAAATATTCATTCCTAATAAGGAAACGATCGTTGGACAATTTACCAACTACCAATTCTCTAGCCTCTACCCTCCTATCACACTTTTTTGACACGTGGTCGTCAAATAATAGACTATATTAGGTGCGACAAGGTACCCCTGATGTCATCTATTGGCGGTAAAGTAAAACTAGTTACGATGTAAAGGAGGGTGCTAGAGGAGCTATGTTCTTGTGCCTTTCGGAATATAACAATATTGTTATTCTACGTAGCTTTCACTAAAAATACATGCCACACAATGAAACATTATTTATATTTTAGTTTCATAAGAAAGGTAATTGAAGAAATAGATTAAATTACTGAATAATTACTTAATGGCCTTACCGATTCCCGTACATGTGGCATATATGGTGACCCCCCACTGTGATTGTAAGTAACGATTGTTTGCTGAGGACATATTTCTCTGACATTTATCATGAAATTCTTAATTTACTGAGAATTAAAGTGTTGGACAGACAAGGAACATCAAGTTCACGTGCGTCTGTTTTATAGCAATTTCGTGCCAAAATAGCAACAGAAATGAAGTAATGAAACTTTTAACGAGTGGGTGACGGGGATAATTACCGATTAAGTGCTCAACTGCTAAGGCTATCTATTGGCCATGAAAATAAACAATGTGTAGAGCTTTTTAATCCTTGCATTCTTGACCTTCCATGACATCATTTTGGTTTGAAAATAGCCTATTTATTTGAAAATTATTATAATTTGTACCTGTCACACATATTTTTGCATAAGTATCAATCTATCACTCTTTTCCAATTGAATAGAATCATTCACGTGAATGGTACAGGGGACGTGTGCTGCCATCTTTTGATAAGAAGTAGAAACACTCGGATTATATTCACATTTGAAGTGTGATTATAAAACATACCTTCATGGTAGTTTTTTTTAATCAATTCATCAAAAATTCATAATTCCAATAATAATATTTTTCTTCCGATATTTTGGCTCTAAGCTATGGTAATTATATGTAAAGTAGAGATAATATGTATTACAAAATTTATACAGAGCAGTTTCCAATATTTCAAAAGCAAAGAGTTGGAACTCGGCTACAGGATTAAAAAACCCAAATTTAACCAAAATATATCCCATGCCCAAGCAAATAGGTTGTTAGCTAATCATAAGCCAAATTATAGATATAAATCCTCTATAAAGTGTACTTTGTTACATGTACTAGTGGCGTATGGGCGTTATTTAAGGTGAGCGTCGGGGGGGGGGGGGGGGAAGCTAACGTTTGAAAAGGCACTGGCGGTGGGTGGTCTGTGACTCTTTGCGGCCTCCCCCAGAAATATTATTACGAGAAAACCCCCGTAGATGCAATTTTCTGACATCTACCACAGATAAAAAAAGGACGATTTTTTATGTAACTAGTTACAATTTGTATACAATAACTACTTGATGAAATACCGGTGAGCCTACTTGATGATTTACCAAATACATAATAACGATGTTAATTTTTTGTTGGGAGGCCATTGCCAGTCCATGCAAGAAATGCAGGAGAGGATAGAGTCTCGTCCGTAAATCCGGTATCATCAGTATAGGCATCAAAGATGTTCACTTCGTGGAGTCTTGGTGAGTAAGGCTCTGTGGCTGTTGGTTTGCCGTTGACGGAAATCACCGATAGCATAAGGAGAATCTGTCGGATAAAATGTTTAGAGCTCACGTTATAGAGTTATTGGGTTTGTCAAAAAAAAATCTCTCCCACCTAATGTTTGGTCGTATATATATTAACAGTTTGTAAAAATATTACCATTACAGTTCAAATCGTGGACGAGAAAATTCGTTGTCCTACATAAAAAAAAAAATTAAAAATCATATTTCATGCAGCTTATATAAAAGGAATGTTCAAATTATTATTATTATTATTATTATTATTATTATTATTATTATTAGAATTAGAATTTTCTGAGTCATTCCTTGTTCAGAATTTTCTGAGAGCCATTCCTTGTTCTGAATTTTCTGAGAGCCATTCCTTGTTTCAGAGTTATCTGAGAGCCATTCTTTACTCAGAATTTTCTGAGAGCCATTCCTTGTTCTGAATTTTCTGAGAGCCATTCTTTACTCAGAATTTTCTGAGAGCCATTCCTTGTTCTGAATTTTCTGAGAGCCATTCTTTACTCAGAATTTTCAGAGAGCCATTCCTTGTTCTGAATTTTCTGAGAGCCGTTCCTTGTTTCAGAGTTATCTGAGAGCCATTCTTTACTCAGAATTTTCTGAGAGCCATTCTTTACTCAGAATTTTCTGAGAGCCATTCCTTGTTCAGAATTTGCTGAGAACCATTCTTTGCTCAGAATTTTTTTGAATGCCAAACCATACTAGACTGTGTGCTAGTGACAATATTCCAATCAAAGATATATCAAAATGAAAAGTCGCAAATAAATGCCAATCTCAAAAACAAAATTGGCAGCTAAAATTGATTAAGTGTAATATGCAGATTACATCTTCTATAATTAAACCCTCTCCACAAAAATAATCATAAAAATATTATTTCGAAATTCTAAATACTTTCCGTCACTCATAATATTCCTCTTCGGTCGAATCTTAGCCAATATTTTACGTGTAGCTTTTGGCGTTATTTCGGAAATAAAGGATTAACACGGTTTTAGTGTGTTTGGTGAACTCTGCGATGTAGAGAGAGAGAGAGAGAGAGAGAGAGAGAGAGAGAGAGAGAGAGAGAGAGAGAGAGAGAGAGATAATATCTTATCATACCATTGAAAAATTACATATTTACCTCAAAGCAGATCTTTCGTGCTCATCTAAAATTACATTCTCTCTCTCTCTCTCTCTCTCTCTCTCTCTCTCTCTCTCTCTCTGTCCACCAAGTGCGTTTTAGTACACAGATTCCTTCAAAGACTAATATGTAACAGATGCAAAGTAAAAAATTCTTTAAATATTTTTTAGAGAAGTATAAATTTCTAACTATCTCTGACTGGATAAAAGGATCTTATCTAAGTAAAGATTATGATATTGATAAACAAATATTTCTAGGAGACTTGTAACTTTATAACCTTGCAGCTAAGTACATGCAAAAACTAGCAGGGCACTAGTAGAGAGCATGCTTTCGCCACGCCAAGCAGTCTTACTTTGCTCCTAACTCCACTGCATATCTGTACTTCGATGTATTTTCTTCAAAATATAATGGATTTGTCCTTGGGTCATACTGCATATGTCCACCAAGTTTCGTTGAAATTGGTACAATAGTATTTTGCATAATGTTGTTCACATAAAAAAATAAACTAACAAATATTTATTTACTTAACATTGCGAGTATTGTTGCGCACTTGCACTTAGATGCACTTTATCCAAAATACTCCTCCTTGGGTCATACCCAACATGACTACCAAATTTGGTGAAGATCGGTACAGCAGTTTTTGCGTGCAGTTACTCACAAACAAACAAATAAAGAAACTAAGAAACAAACTACAGGAGTGAGTACATACCTTCCGAAAAATCTTCGATTTTGGTAAAGGCAAAATTTATCTAAATCTCTTAGTGTAGACACAAACTGTAAAATCCAACTGTTAAGTAGGCTATATAGGAGAATATGATTTTCTCAATGTTTAGCATAGTAATTTGACAGTTGTCAAATTCTAATGTACGATTAACGACAAACGTGTTGATTCTTAAAGTACTAAATGGTCAAACTCAGGTGCCCAGTCGACAACAAAATTCTGAACTTTGTCAAGTTAGAAAATAACAAAGGTTTGAACTTTGTCCATTCTAACATGTTTGACAGCAAAAGACTAAAATGACTGAAGAGGTGGTGTACAGTTAAATGCTAAATTCTGATCTCTGTCGAAATCGCTTTTTTTATAAAAAATATGAACTCTATTCCACGTTGGAGAATAAAGGATTAAAATCAGTAGTTTTACTTGCATTTGCACTTCTAACACAATTCCTTGTGTGAATTTAATTCCAGGTAAAACCATCTTCGTCTTGGAATCAGTCACAGTGGTTTTCATAAGCTGATTTGGTAAGTGCTTATTTGTTCATTAATGTTGCATAAATGCCGATTACAATGTTCTAAAAAAAGGGGCAACAAATAATGTCCTTGCACGGCGATGAGTACTAAAGCACTTATATGCATGTGAAATGAAAGGTGTTGGATTTCAACTTGCCACTTTCGGACATTCCGAGATGCTAATGATGTATTTTTCATAATATTTTAATTGGTCTTTTAAGCTTGTAAGAAAGCAATTCCACTTTCATGAAAATAAATCAATAACTTTTATCATATCCCAGCAGAGAAATAAGTTATCCTCAACAAGCATCTCCTCAGCTTGATAAACATAGAAGTATTGTGTTTACATTACTCGAGCCTCGACTCTCGACTTTCGGGTCACTGAGTCTAGCCTATACGGTTTATTTAAGCCACTGCACTCGCTTAGGTCGGTCTCCGAATTCAACTCGTTAATTTTCAAGTATTTTTTCTTTTACAGTTTAAAAATGATCATTCAGAAGGTAAGTAAACCAGGTAATGTGCTTATTACATGCATTTCAGTACTCGATATAATATTATATAAATAAAAAATGATCGCATTATATAACTGTACCTATGTACAGTATATTCGGTCATCTAATGGTTGTGGTAGTCTATTGGAAACATCCACGTCTGGCGATCTGCTGGGCAGAGTTTCGAAACCCGTTCAAGATTGATAGTTGCTTGTAGTGTCTGCAACTTCACCCTCCTTTGAGCTATGGATGAAGGTTTTAGGGTTATCATCAGCTATTGCCTGGCCATCTCTTGTCCTAGCTTTGGTGGTGAGAGGTCTTTGGCGCTGGTCATATGTATATATGGTCAATCTCTAAGGCATTGTCCCTGCCCCTTGTCTCTGTCATTCATGAGTTACCTTCTAACCTTTACAGTAAAGAAAATGGAACATTTATTTATTCGGTAGGTTACTGATCATTCTTTACAGTTAAAGTAACTTCAAAAGTCACATCAATATTTATGAAACAAGCGCACATGAAGCGCATGGGAAAATGTTCCTCATTAAAATTTAAGTTAGACGATATTTGTATTTAGAAAAATCAGTTGAAAATGCCCAAGTTCCACAGTCTATGAACATTCCTGACAAAATATTGATTTACCCATCGTTGTTTTTGGAGAAGGGAAAAGGAATTTTCCCGTCCAAAATCTGAACTATAAAGCTAACATTTTTCATAAACTCTTAATATGTATAAGACCATATTTCTATTTATCACAGACTTTTATATACAGAATTATTTTATCCTACATGTTCTATATATTTATTGCATATTTCATTATCAGCTTTTATATAAAAATTGATTTTTATCTTATACATTTTATATTCATTCAATATCTATTATTAACTTTGATATAAGTATTTTTTCTTCCCGAACTTAATCGGGCCAGCTCTGTAAGAATCGAGCTTGACTCATTTGGGCTGGCTAATCTTTTCCCTTTTAATAATATCAATGGTTATTTGAAATAGATTCTTCCCACAAAATATCTCAACTCTAACATGAGCTCTAAACATTTTATCCCAACAGATTGTCCTTGTGCTATCGGTGATTTACGCCAGTGGCAACCAAGCAGTCATAGACCCTTACTTAGCAGGACCCCATGAAGTGAAAGACTACTTCTTGATGTCTAAAGATACCGGACTTACAGAAGTGGAACTAAACGCTTGGAGTCCTTTGTCTCCTGGAATCTATCCTATCCTATATTTCTTGGATGGACTGGCAATGAACATTCCAGGAATTGCCTATACCGATGTAAGTAATATCAAAGACTTTATTTAATATAGTGGTGTAATAAAATGACGTCTAGATAATTAGATAGATATGCACGCACAGATTCAACCCTTCCCATTCCCCGCCCTTTTCTTTTCCTAACTATAACCCGCTGGTTCGGCAGTTTGTGGGAAAATGTGGTTTCCAATTGTACCTCTCGGAGTAACCTCCTCACACCAGGGTATGACTACTCCTCTCCCTCCGGAGCGTGACATGATTGATATATATATATATATATATATATATATATATATATATATATATATATAGACTACATATAAATGTTTGTGTATATATATATATATATATATATATATATATATATATACGTATATATATACATATATATATATGTATATATGTATATATATATATATATATATATATATGTATGTATGTATGTATATACACACACACACATATATATATATATATATATATATATATATATTTAATCTAACACTTCGTCTGTTGCTCTTGCAAATGTTTAGTACACTTTATTATTCTTCATAATGACCGCACGTCCTTGTTAAAGAAGATTCAAAACCCAGGTGAGAAAAGGTAAATACAAACGAAAATGAGGCAGTACATATTCACACGTGTCTGTTTATAGTTTTTCTATGGAAGTCCACGCCCGCAAACTTTCTTAGTTCGTCAATCCATCGCCCTCTCTTCCATTTCCTGCTGCTTTCGCAATCTCTAGGGACCCATTCTGTTATTCTTAATGCCCATCATTGATCTGTCGTTCTCATTATATTTCCTGCCCATGTCCATTTCTTTTTCTCACAAGTTTTTATGATAT
>NC_090726.1:58966574-58989074 GCF_036898095.1 Palaemon carinicauda | reverse complement strand
AGCCATCTATTGGTAGTTGAGAGAACTATGGAAAATTGTATATCTTTAAATTCATGATAAATCTCTCATGCAAATATGCTTGGAAGAATGTAATAAAAAAATAATCAAAATACAATTATTTAACCAATAAATTATTTGAGAAATACTGAAACATTTAGAAGGAAATTTCTGACTTTATTTGTGGCAAAATTCGATGGGTGCTGCAGGACGGATCCCGAATTTAAACTTTTAAAGGCTTAAGGTTTAAAGGCCACTCATGAATGGCAGAGGCAAGGGACAGTTACAATGACATAGCTAGCAGGACAATGCCCTAGACTAGAGACTAACCTTATATACATATGATCAGTGCCCAAGTCCTAGCAATTCCTATGTCCAGCTGAACACCTGATATTTTGAAAACCTGTTGATAGGTTTTATGATGATGATTATGTTGTCTTCAAACAGTCATTTCTTTTTTAAATGAACAATAATTGATAGGTGAAAAATTTAATGAACTAAGGAATCATTTAAAGAAAACACTATGTTGCATTCATTTGACAAAATCTGAAAGATTCTTCAGAAAAAAATATACTTACACTTTCTAATAATATATATATATATACCTTACTTATAACTGTAAATCGAACTGTTTAACGTATTTCTTCAAAAAGACCCATAAAAGAAAGAAAGGAAACAAATAAATCCCTATATTTCAACCAATACATATTGGCCCTGAAGATAATAATAATAATAATAATAATAATAATAATAATAATAATAATAATAATAATAATAATAAGGAAATGGCCTTTTAATTTTCATATGAAGTAACAACATAAAATTAAAACAAAAATCTTTCGATAGAATAAAAGGAAAGTAAAACTATAAATTAGTATTTTATTCATTTCCGAAATCTTTGACAATTTCCAGAGACTAAAACAAGATGGCGAAACTCGATACGAGATTATTTGTTATATTAATTTTCTCTTTTTTCTTTTTTTGTAAGATTTTTTTCAAGATTTCCTTCGGGGAAAAGAAATTACAAAAGGAATAATCAATGAAGATATTAGATTCGTCTTTTCAAAAAAGGAAAAAAAAAAAAAGATGAAAAAAACGCAAAACTTCTGCTGAAGCAGAAAGAAATCTTCGGTGAAGACCTGATGAAGATTCTTCAACGACCCAACGATGTCTTCAAAGGGCTTCACACCATCCCGTTTTCATCCGAGTCTTCATTCACACCTCATAAGAATTTTAACTTTTTCTTATAAATACAATTCTATCTATCTATCTATATCATCTATCTATCTATCTATCTATCTATCTATCTATCTATCTATCTATCTATTTCCTTTGGGGAAAATAAATTACTACCAAGTTTCGGTGAAGACCGAGTGAAGAATTTTCCCAAATCGAACGAAGACGTCTTCAAAGTCTCGCTCTCATTCGAATTATAATCGGAATCAGTTTCTGGAGACGATCTTGAAGCAAACGAAGACGTCTCCAGTCTTCAAAATGCCTTCAATCTCGGAGTCAATATTTCTGCCAGGACCTATTTCAATTTTTTCAAATTATACCTGATCAAAGTCAAGAGATCTGCATTCTGAGTTTTGCAACGAAGATGTTTACAAACAACGCATTGAGAGCTATCAGTGAGTACGGGAAGAAATATCTACTTGGGGGTCCCTCTTCCGAAGACGGTTTTCAGGACCAGCAGCCCCGGTTGATGGAACTGGAGGGATTACGCCTCATTTTGGGAGGTGGTCTTCTGATGAGGAAATTCTGGGCCAAGGAGGAACAGAGTGAGGCACTCGAGCCTGTCTTGGACCAGGAGGAAATCAACAGTATTTCTGAGGAGACTGAAGCTGTCCTCAGTGGGATGGATCCTTCGCTTTCCAGGGACGTTCAGGTTGAGACTGAACCAGTCTCTAAATCTGATGTAACAGTTCAGACTGATGAAGACACTAAGATTGAAGATCTCAGGCTAAAGAATGAAATCATGGCTAAGGAACTTGCCAATAAACAGGCTGTGATTGAAGGCCAGGAAAATCAACTTGCAACTTACTATCAATCCATTTTTGAGTTGAAGGCGAAACTGAAAATGGCTCAGCAGAAAAATTATGCTCATATTCAAATGCAATCAGAACTTATGGGAGAGAGGGAAACTCTGAAACGAGAGCTTGAAGGTAAAGTGATTTTGGTTGAAGAAAATACAGCGAAAATTTTCCAGTTGAATGAGGAACTGGAAAAGGCCAAGAAGGAAATCGAGGCTCATGACGAACTGAAATCGATCCTTCTGGCAGAGAATGAAGATCTCAAAAAATCCAATGAGGAACGAAGCTTCCTTAATAAAGAATGAGCTCTAGAGAAAATTAAACTAGAAAAAGAGCTGATGGAGGCTTGTTCTAATGATCAGAAAAAAGCCAAGGACACCAACGTCTAGTAGAAGAGCTGCAGGGCGAGATTTCTAAAGCTCTAGTGCAGAATCGTGAGCTAAAGGAGGCAGTGTTCACAATAACAAAGAAGAACGAAGGTCTTCGTGAACAACTGGAGAACAAAGTGAAACGAGAGAAAAACCTGAATGGAAAGATTGTTCGAATGACCAACAAAGAGGATGGTATGAAGAAAGAATTGTCCGCAGCGAAGGATGTCATCTCTTCACTGAAGAAGGAACTTCAGAGGAGAGATTTGGAAAAGGTTAAAAAAGAAGAAGGACCGGGTGACGAGGGTTCACCAGGAAAGGAGAAATGCGGACTTGATAAAACTTCAGTCGTAGAAGGTTGTGAAACTCCAGTAGAAGATGTCAATAAAGTAGTCATCGTGAAGGAAAAAAAACAAGGAGAAGGAGAAAGACCCACAAAGAAACTTTTGATAAGGAAACCAAAGAAGAAGAAACCAAAACGGGACCAGGCTTACTCTTGGGCCCCCCTTGGACCCATAGTCCCAGTTTTGGAAAAAGACGAAAATAAGGTTCATAACGAACGAACTGAGGAGAATATCCAAAATAATTAAGAAGTCTGAAACTAGACAGAAAAAAAAAATTAAAAAAAAAATAAAATAAAGAATAAAACAAAAAAAATTAAAAATAAAAAACCAAAAAAAAAAAAATTAAAAATTAAAAAAAAAAATGATTTTCTTGATTCGGAATATTTTTCATTTTTTTTTTTGTAAAAGGAATATATTTTTTATTTTATTTTGTGAAAGGATTATTGTTTTATATTATTTTGTAAGAGGAATATATTTTTATGTTATTTTGTGGAAGGAATATTATTTTTCATTTCATAGCGATGTCGCATATTTTGTAAAAGGAATATACCGGTAATTTTATTTTTATGAAAGGAATATTATTTTTAAATCTTTTCTTTTTTAGGTTTAAGGATGCCAGGCTTAACTGTCTAGGCTTATGAGGATTGACTTAACTGCCTAGCATAATGATGCTTATCTAAACTGCCTGGCATATTTTTTTTAGGTTTAAGGATGCCAGGCTTAACTGCCTAGGCTAATGATGCTTGTCTAAACTGCCTGGCATATTTTTTTTTTTTTTTAGGTTTAAGGATGCCAGGCTTAACTGCCTAGGCTAATGATGCTTGTCTAAACTGCCTGGCATATTTTTTTTTTTTTTAGGTTTAAGGATGCCAGGCTTAACTGCCTAGCCTAATCATGCTTGTCTTAACTGCCTGGCATATTTTTTCTTTTTTTTAATCTTTTTTTTTAGGTTTAAGGATGCTAGCTTTAACTGCCTAGCCTAATGATGCTTGGCTTCACTGCCTGGCCTGGTGATTTCTGGCCTAACTGGTCTAATGAGGCTTGGCTTAACTGCCTGACAAAATGATGCTTGGCTTCACTGCCTGCCCTGGTGATTTCTGGCCTAACTGGTCTAATGAGGCTTGGCTTAACTGACTGGCGAAATGATGCTTGGCTTAACTGCAAGGCCTAATGATGCTTGGCTTATCTGCCTGGCCTAATGATGCTTGGCTTAACTGCCTGGCCTATGAGGCTTGGCTTAACTGCCTGGCCTAAGAATGCTTGGCTTAACTGCCTGGCCTAATGATGCTTGGCTCAACTGCCTGGCCTAATAATGCTTGGCTTAACTGCCTGGCCTAATAATGCTTGGCTTAACTGTCTGGCCTAATGATGCTTGGCTCAATTGCCTGGTCTAATAATGCTTGGCTTAACTGTCTGGCCTGATGATGCTTGGCTTAACTGCCTGGCCTAATGGTGCTTGGCTTAACTGCCTGGCCTAATAATGCTTGGCTTAACTGCCTGGCCTAAGAATGCTTGGCTTAACTGCCTGGCCTAATGATGCTTGGCTTAACTGCCTGGCCTAATAATGCTTGGCTTAACTGCCTGGCCTAATAATTCTTGGCTTAACTGCCTGGCCTAATGATGCTTGGCTTAACCGCCTGGCCTAATGATGCTTGGCCTAACTGCCTGGCCTAATAATGCTTGGCTTAACTGCCTGGCCTAATAATGCTTGGCTTAACTGCCTGGTCTTTTAATGCTTGGCTTAAATGTCTGGCCTAATAATGATTGATTTAAATGTCTGACCTAATAATGATTGGCTTAAATGCCTAATGATTGGCTTAAATGCCTGGCCTAATGGTGCTTGGCTTAACTGCCTTGGCTAAAGTTGTTTGGCTCAACTGACAGGGCTAAGGATGTTTGGCTTAACTACTTTGTCTGAGGGTGTATGGCTTAACTGCCTGGCCTAAGGGTGTTGGCTGACCTGCCCTATCTAGGATGGTTTGGCTTAACTACCTGGTCTATGTGTGGCTGAACTGTCCGGAAAAAAACCGAAACGCTTAACTGGCTGGCCTAAAAAGAAGGGCCTAGGTGACTGGACTAAAAATGTTTGGCATGAACGCCTGGACTAGGGATGTTTGGCTTACCTGATTTGTATAGGGGTGCGAGGCTTAACTGCCTGGGCTAAGGTGTTATGGCTTAAATGCCTTGCCTTAGGAACTATGGGTTAGAGGCCATGCCTAAGGAAGTTTTGCGTAACTGCCTCAGCTAAGGATGTTTGGCTTAACTGACTGGCCTAAGAATGTTTGGCTTAACTATCTGGGCTATGGAGGGATGGCTTCACTACCTGGCATAGAGATGCTTGTCTTAACTGCCTGGCCTGATAATGCTTGAGTTAACTGGATTGCATAAAAAATGCTTGCCTTGGATACCTGGCATAAAGAAGCTTGCCTTAAATGCCTGGCACAATTATGCTTGCCTTTGCCAAGCCTAATCATGTTTGGATTAACTGCAGAGCCTAATAATGAATGGCTTAAATGCCTGGCCTTGTAATGAATGGCCTGAAAGCCTAGCCTTAGGATGAATTGTTTAAATGCCTGGCCTTATAATGATTGGCTTAAAAGCCTAGCCTTATGATGAAAGGCTTAAATGCCTAGCCTTATAATGATTGGCTGAAATGATTGGCCTTAGTATGAAAGGCCTAAATGCCTAGCCTCATAATGAAAGGCTTAAATGTCTGGTCTAAAGATGAATGGCTTAAATGCCTAGCCTTATAGTGATTGGCTGAAATGATTGGCCTTAGTATGAATGGCTTAAATGCCTAGCCTCATAATGAAAGGATTAAATGGCTGGTCTAAAGATGAATGGCTTAAATGCCTAGCCTTATAGTGATTGGCTGAAATGAATGGCCTTAGTATGAATGGCCTAGCCTTATAATGAAAGGCTTAGAAACCTGGCCTTAAGACGTATGGCTTAAATGCCTGGCCTTGGGATGAATGGCGTAAATGCCTGACCTTAAAACGAATGGCTAAAAGCCGGCCCTTAAAATGAATGGCTTAAATGCCTGGCCTTATAATGAATGGCCTAAAAGCCTGGCCTTAGGATGGATGGTCTAAATGCCTAGCCTTATATTGAAAGGCTTAAATGCCTGGCCTAAGGATGCTTGGCTTTAGGAAAGGGTCGTGGGAACCAAGCCTGCACATATAGATGTAGGCAAAACCCACCTGATGAGCCTTTTGGTCTGGGCGAAACCCTTAAGTATGCCACAGTTAAAGTAATAGTGGTAGTAGTACTGTACGTATGTAGGAAATCAATATGTATGTATTTATGTATGTATGTAAATATATATATATATATATATATATATATATATATATATATATATATATATATATATATATATATGTATATATATATATATATCTATATATATATGTATGTATGTAAATATATATATATATATATATATATATATATATATATATATATATATATATATTTATATATATATATTTATGTATGTATGCAAATATATATATATATATATATATATATATATATATATATATATATATATATATATGTATATTTATATAAATACAAACACATATGTATACATATGTATATACATACACAAAACACATACACAACCACAAACATATATATATATATATATATATATATATATATATATGTATATATATATATATATATATATATATATATATATATATATATATATATATATATTTGGGCTCAAGCCATGTCGTCCTGATGGAAGTTCCTATAGGGTAGCTTCCTAGGGTATATTACAACTACGGCGATATTCCCAGAGAATTTACCTTAAGGTACCAGAATTCTAACTCCTGGAGCGAGTATCCCTCGTGAAAGGGATATCGCGACATATCAGAGGACGTATTCTAGACACGTCACATGGCAATCTACAACCTGGACAGAGATTTCGTCTCGTAGGAGGTGATTGACGAGATACGAATTCGGGAAAGAAAAAGGGGAGCCGCTCCCAAGGCTTCCCTATCCCCCGATTCGTATGCGTGCCTGGCGCCAATCCTGGCGCCATCTGTATTCCTTTTTGCGTAGCTTAACAACTCGGTGTTTTTTCCTGTTTTTCTCGCAAATCTTGGATTTATTCGGCTTTTCATGGCTTCTTCGTCTTCGTTGGCCTCTGATAAGTTGAGTATAGTGTCTGTTATGTATAAATGTAGGCTCTTGGTAAAATTTTGAGTGATTAATAGGATTAATCTTTGATACAAGAGCCGTAGCCTACCAGAGGTGTCCTGGACACTGTCGCTCGCTAGGTATAAATTAGTTAGTCAGAGCGACATTCCTGGTTGTTTTGCTTTAATAAATTTTAGCTATTTAGCTTTACATAGGATTTCCTTTCGTGCTTAGTATTATTTTTGGGCTCAAGCCATGGCGTCCTGATGGAAGGTTCCTGTTTGGTAGCTTCCTTGGGTATAAGACTACTAAGATATTCCCAGAGAATTTAACCACAGGTTATCACAGAATTCTAACTTCTGGAGCGAGTATCTCAAAGGTTTCCCTTTAAGACATCGTAATACAACAGGGGACACGCATGTCTGAACGTGCCACATAGCTATCTTCACCCCGAACAGAGTTAATGCTTCGGTGTGTAAGGACTGAGAATAGCTGGGAGCCGTTCCACAGCTAATCTCACTCGTGGCTACTACTGATACTCGAGACGTAAACAAACGGACGCCATTACTCTGATGACGTCACGCCCGTCTTCATCCTTTGTTTAGTAGCTGCCCTACTTAGACGGATTTTCCCTGTGTTATCTTTATCGCTTTGCATCTTCGCTATGTCGTTACCTTCAGCCTCGCCTTCTTCTGGAAAGTTGAGTACAAGGTTCCAGTATTGTTTAATTAAGCTCTGGCCGTAAAGTAAATATTACTTTTCGAAATAATTGATGTTTTGTGGCAGAGCTGTGCCTCTACCGGACCCGCCATTTTATGGCGTCGTTGTTGTTATGCATGTCTTATTTAGTTAGCCACAACAACGTTTCCGGCATTATATACTAATCGAATACATTAGTTTATTTAGTCTTCATAGCTAGGAACTTTTATATCGTGTTTAGACGCTTTTTAACGGTCATCGATTGACCTCATACCAGTCGGCTACTATAGCCCCCAGGCCAGGAGCCTACATACAAGTGTTCATGCATGATTTATTAGTGATCCTAGACTAAGTTATGAAGATAGTGGCATTATTATTTTACAATACTTTTGACAGTGATGCAAATGTTTTCGCCTTCAGGGACCATATAGGGGATAGGCTAGTCAGTGATTCTTTCTAGCCTAACCTAATATTAGGACCCCTATATGCTTCCTTCATCCCCTGCCTTGGCATTCCCTCTATTTAGCCTTGATCCCTTTTCTGAGTAAAGGGATTAATTGTCTAATAGAGTATATATCGCCTCTCTGTCCTCCCTAAAGGAATGAACCCCCTTTAGGGCTGCGTCTGAGAGTGAGGTTAGGCTAGCCTACCTCTATGGCTAGGATAGTCTATGACTTTCCTGCGATAGCGATATGTCTTCTTCCTTGCCTAGTTCAGGACTTTAGCCCTGTTCTAGGTCGGGTTAGGAAGGTTTCTCTGTTCCATGCTGAAACTGTACTCTTGCACCGTTTTAGCCGATCAGCCTGATCTTAGGTTAGGGAGTGTCCTCCCTTCCCTTAGTGGCCGCTCTGGTACAGAAACCCTTCCTGGGAAGACTTCTCTCTTCTCCCTCCCCACCTATCTCTTGTATAGCCTAGCCTATGCTTAGGTTAGTTTATACTCATCTGTCCCCTGTCCTACAACTCCTCCTTAGGGTGGAAGAGTAGGGCTACCCGAGCTTCCTTGTGCAGTCCACTCTGGTACATATACCTTCATAGTGTCCTATAAGGTTAGTTGCTAGTATAGTTCTGCATATGGGAGTCTCCCCCCCCCCCCCCTCCTCTTGGGTGTTCCCTAGCCCTCCCTTGGGCTACCTAGCTCCCGGTCCCTAGTGACCCCTGCTCATGGATGTTAGAGCCTGCCTCTATCATGGGTACACCCCCTCAGGGAGGGGGAGGGATGTCTGGAACCCTGACGGTACTTCCTGCATCCCTTCCCCCCTCCCCCTGTCTCTCTTTCTATCCGGGTGCCGGTCTCTTGCCGCCTCTACTGTCGGCAATACCTGCCTCCTACTTGGTGACTTCCCTACCCTTGCCGCCAGCCCCCCGTGTACCGAGGGACTGCCGGCTGCCGCCGGCTACTACCGGCGGCTCTCCTACTCCTATCTAATCGTCCGCTTGCCGGTCGATCACCGGAGTGCCGGCATATACTGCCGGCAACCCGACTCTGCCTTTACCATCCTTATCCCAGTCACCAACCTGGCATCCTCCGACTGCCGGAGCAGCCGCTTCCTGCCGGCGTGCCGCCGTTGTGCCGGCGGCCGCCATCCTGGTATTTAACTGACTTTTGAAAATTGTCTGTTCTAATGCCAGAATCTATGCTGGAGCGAGCTCCGGCATGCCGGCGGCTTGCCGGATGCCCCGGAGGCGTCAAGAATACTTGCACCCCCTTACTGTAGCTATCATAAGACTAGGATAGCCCTATATCGCAAACAGATAAGCTGCTTCTGCTATTAAGATCAGTACCTAGTACTGCTCTATTAGTGATCATGCTGTCTCTTTGCATTCTTCTAATTCCAGCATGCTATGTGCATCTTAGCACGGCTGGTTGCCAGAAGCAGTTACCCTTTAATGAGGCCTTCTGGCTCTTAACTGGGAACCGAATGAATTCGATCCCAATCTTGTCCTTGGTTTTCCATGGAGTTCCAAAATACTGGGAATTCTAGGAAACTATATCCAATGATCTCGGTCATTTGGATTATCCAAGGACCAAGCTTATGGTAACCAGCCGGGCGAGATGCATGGAGCATGTTCTCCTTTACTGTTTTCATTCTCTATGCATCACACCTTCTTTAAGTTAAAATTAATGATTAATATTAACTTAGTTTAAGAGCCATTCTTATGACTCCCCCCATACTCATTTTCTCTTTCTTCCACAGGAGGAGCAGATGAAGTGTGACTTCGCCTTCTGCGCTGTGAAACGCCCGCAGTTTTACGGGCATACGGCTTGCAGGACTCACGCCCCTTGTGCAGACAAGAAAGGGGATTTGAAGTTTTGGAATCCACTGGATTGTACGGTCTGCCAGGCCCACCTAGTTGAGGCCTTCCATAACCCTCCCTCAGCGGAGGTTAGAGACATTTCTCGTGAAAAGCTGCGCAAGTGGGTGCGTGGCTTTCAGAAAAATGCTACTGGACCGTACCTGGCCACCGAAGAACTGAGGTCCCTGTTGTTCCCTAAGGCCTCCCCTGACTCAGTGGTACCAAAAGATGCGATCCCCACTGTCCAAATTACGGTGGAACCTGATGTGGTCATGGCTCAGTCCATGCACGAGTGTCGTTTAGATTCCGAGGATGATGAACAGATCTCAGACGTCTCGGAAGACACGGAGAAGACGCTTATGGCTCAAGGAGCCGAAGAGGACGAAGACAAGGTGGAGTACACCGAGTCGGAGCTTGGAGCTGCTCCCTCGTCCATCCCTCCTCCTACTCCTACACCGACGGAAATGTCCATTCCGTCTACCTCCTCGACTCCGGATCCTTCTTCTTCTACCCAAGAACTGATCCGGCTGATTAGAGCCGTCATGGACGACAGGCTGAAGGAGAACCAGGAGTCCATCAGGTCGATGATTGGATCCAGAGAACCGAAGAAGATTTCGGTCAAGGATCTCCCCGCTTGCTCTCATGCCAACCCGTGGAGGTATGCAGAGCATATGGTTATTGCGACCGGCAGGATCTTTGTTAGTGACAAGATCGGCACGGTCCCGTTGGAAGATGTGGAGTTCTTCCCAAGCTTCGAGGCCTACCCGGACTGTTACGTCCGGCTTCGTTCCGAACCTGCCTCGAAGGAAGAGACCGAACCTAAAGAAGAGATAGTGTTCGATCTCACAAAGGCCCAGGCTATGCTAGCCTCCGCATTTAAGAGTAGGGGCTTTACCTGCTCTAAGCTTCCGGCTTTGAGCAAGAAGCATCCTACGTATGTTGCACCTGACACTGCGGTTCTTCCTTTCTTGGAAAAGGCCTTAGCTGCATGCCTTAAAGCGGCGGAAGAAGGGAAACCCTGCCCTGCACTGGAGGAGTGCAGACCCTTCTCCATCGTGACTCCCCCTGACGCTCGACACTGGAAAGATGTTCAGCATACTTTCGTCGTGGGAAGGCTCGATCCTGACGTCGCCGGACGTCAGTTTAATGAAGACCTCCCTAAGCTCAACGATCACCTCCTTCGCCGGGAACAAGACACGAAGGAGAGGCTTGCGGCATCTCTTTCTCATCAAGTCCAACTGGAAGTGATGGCCTGTGACACTAGAGTACCAGATCACTACATGGTACTCTCCAAATCCCACTTACTGACAGTAATGAAGGACTTGTACCACTTCATAAAGGCTCGAAGAGCCTGTCGTGAATTCGTGTTTGCCGGTGCCACCGTGAAACACGAACCCCGGAGGCTGATTTCCTCCAACATCTGGGGAAAGCACCTGTTTCCTTCTGACCTTGTCAAGGAAATAACTGACAGAGCCGCCACGGAGAATAGGAACCTTCTCCACAAGTGGGGCATGTCCAGAAAAAGGAAACCCTCTCAGGACGATGGACCTCAGCCTAAGAGGAAACCTCAAAAGCCAAAACCCCAGCAACGTCAGCAACGACGTCAGTTTCCGGGACCCGCTACCTCCCAAGTGGTTGCCCAACCACAACAGACCTTTCAATTGGTCCCCCAACCGGTGTTGTCACAGTCACCGGTCTTCACCCCTGCCTTTGAGCAACCATCCACTACCTTTCATGCCAAAGGTAGAGGCTCGTTCAGGGGTGCAAGCAGAGACGCATCTCGCCGTCCCTCCAGAGGTAGAGGAGGAAAGGGAGCTAGCGGCCGAGGCAACAAGTCCTCGGGACACCAGAAGCAATGAAGTGCTTCCGGTGGGAGGAAGACTCCGCCAATTCCAGGATCGTTGGACCTTCGATCCCTGGGCACACAGCATCATCAAGAACGGTCTAGGCTGGAGTTGGACGCAACCACCCCCAATCTTCCAGCAGTTCTTCCAGCAATCGACCCCCCTTCTGGAAGAATATGTTCTAGACCTCTTGAACAAGAAGGTGATAAGGAAGGTAAAGTCCACCAGGTTCCAAGGGAGACTGTTTTGCGTTCCCAAGAAGGACTCAGACAAACTCAGAGTCATTCTGGACTTATCCCCCCTCAACAAGTTCATAGAGAACAACAAATTCAAGATGCTGACGCTTCAACAAATAAGGACCCTTCTGCCTCAAGGTTCCTACACGGTCTCTATAGACCTGGCGGATGCCTATTGGCACATTCCAATGAACCATCACGCTTCCTCCTACCTAGGATTTCGACTCCAAAGGAAAAGCTACGCCTTCCGGGCCATGCCATTCGGCCTCAATGTGGCCCCTCGGATCTTCACAAAACTGGCGGATGCCATAGTACAACAGCTCCGCCTAAGAAACGTCCAGGTGATGGCCTACCTCGACGATTGGCTAGTCTGGGCTCCATCGCCCGAAAAGTGTGCAAAGTCTTGCAACGAAGTTACCCAGTACCTAGAACACCTGGGATTCAAGATCAACGAGAAGAAATCTCGCCTCTCTCCAGCTCAGAAGTTTCAGTGGTTGGGAATCCACTGGAATCTTCAGTCACACCGCCTTTCCATCCCCCAGAAGAAAAGGAAGGAAATAGCAGGGTCTGTCAAGCGACTACTGAAATCCAAACGCATTTCAAGACGACAGCAGGAACGAGTTCTAGGCTCTCTACAATTCGCCTCAGTGACAAACCCAGTGCTTCGTGCACAGCTAAAGGATGCCGCGGGAGTCTGGAGACGCTCGGCATCCATCGCTCGAAGAGACCTCAAGAGACGGCTTCCAAACAGACTTCGACGCCTCCTAAAGCCGTGGTCGGAAGCAAAGGCCCTGAAAAGGTCCATTCCTCTCCAACACCCTCCTCCATCACTCAACATCCACACGGATGCCTCACTGGAAGGCTGGGGAGGTCACTCCCACCTGAAACAGGCTCAAGGTACCTGGTCTCCACTATTCAAGACGTTCCACATAAACATCTTGGAGGCCATGGCGGTCCTTCTAACTTTGAAGAAGTTATCCCCGCCGCCCTCGATCCACATCCGTCTAACCCTAGACAACTCGGTGGTAGTTCGTTGTCTCAATCGCCAAGGCTCAAGATCGCCCCAGATAAATCAGGTGCTTCTCCCAATCTTTCGTCTGGCG
This sequence comes from Palaemon carinicauda, assembly GCF_036898095.1. Taxonomy (NCBI): domain Eukaryota; kingdom Metazoa; phylum Arthropoda; class Malacostraca; order Decapoda; family Palaemonidae; genus Palaemon; species Palaemon carinicauda. The sequence goes on along the minus strand of NC_090726.1, from coordinate 58,976,001 downwards.
GAGAAGAAGAAGTGGCACCTGTCTGCAGTTCACCTACAAGGATTCCGCAATGTGACAGCGGATGCTCTATCTCGGACAAACCCGATAGAGTCGGAATGGTCTCTAGACGCAAGATCGTTCTCCTTCATCTCTCACCAAGTCCCAGAACTTCAGATAGATCTCTTTGCAACGAGCGACAGCAATCAACTTCCTCTGTACGTAGCCCCGTACGAGGACCCCAAAGCAGAAGCGGTGGACGCCATGTCACTGGACTGGAACAGGTGGTCCAAGATATACCTGTTCCCTCCCACCAACCTTCTGTTGAAAGTCCTCTCCAAACTGAGAACCTTCAAAGGGACAGCGGCCCTAGTGGCTCCCAAGTGGCCCCGGAGCAACTGGTACCCCCTGGTCCTGGAGCTGCAGCCCAAGCTGATCCCTCTCCCGGGCCCAGTTCTCTCTCAACAAGTACAGAAGTCGACTGTCTTCGCTTCATCATCGAAAATCAAGGACCTTCATCTCATGATTTTCTCTCCCTTGCCGCAAAGAAGAGGTTTGGGATCTCGAAGAAAAGTCTAGACTTCCTAGAGGAATACAAGACCGAATCCACGAGACGGCAATATGAATCATCCTGGAGGAAATGGGTCTCCTTTGTCAAGGCAAAAAATCCTAAAGAAATCACCATTGATTTCTGTATGTCCTTCTTCATTCACCTTCATGGACAAGGATTAGCAGCCAATACGATTTCAACCTGCAAATCGGCCTTGGCTAGACCAATTCTATATGCTTTCCAAATTGATCTGTCCAACGACATCTTTAACAAATTACCAAAAGCATGTGCTCGCCTACGTCCAGCACCCCCTCCGAAACCGATCTCCTGGTCACTAGACAAGGTACTCCATTTCGCCTCCAACTTGGACAACGATTCATGCCCCCTCAAGGATCTGACTCAGAAAGTTATATTCTTATTTGCTCTCGCTTCGGGAGCTCGAGTCAGCGAAATAGTGGCATTATCAAGAGAAGAGGGACACATCCTGTTTACCGATTCAGGAGAAGTGACCCTCTCCCCTAATCCGACGTTTCTCGCTAAAAACGAATTACCCACCAAAAGATGGGGCCCTTGGAGAATATGCCCCCTGAAGGAGGATGTCTCTCTATGTCCAGTAGAGAGTCTCAAGGTCTATCTTCGCAGAACTTCGAACTTTGGTGGAGGCCAACTCTTCAAAGGAGAAACATCGGGCAGCGACTTGTCACTGAAACAATTAAGAGCGAAAATCACCTACTTCATTCGCAGAGCGGATCCGAACAGTACACCCGCTGGTCATGATCCTAGAAAAGTGGCATCTTCTCTGAACTTCTTTCAGAGCATGGACTTTGAAAGCCTTAAGAACTTTACGGGCTGGAAGTCCTCGCGAGTTTTCTTTAAACATTATGCGAAACAAGTGCACGAAGTCAAACATTTTGTGGTAGCCGCAGGTAGTGTTATGAAACCTGCACCTAACTCTGCGTAGAACAGTTAGTTACTTGGGACTCTAACTCTTCGGGTGCCTATGTTGACCCTCGAGCGATTCATAGTGATGTCTAAAAACACTTAGTGCCTTTATAACTGTTCTTATCCCAGGTGAAATGTCATAGTGTCACACAAGTGCCGCATGCCTTGAGCATGATGTGTTGTTTAAAGACTTGCGTTCCTCGAGAACGAGTACCTACTAATCCTGAAATTCCTTTTCAGATTCAAGAGCAAGCCTTTATTTCTATGTACATTATTATTACTGTAAATGAACTTTACTTTTGCTGTAAATTATTTAATTTCTGCATTGTGAAATAAAATTTCTATTTTATTACTTATGCGTCTCTTTCAGCTCCTACCTACTATGAAATACATACTGTCATAGTTTTATTTATTCCTCCTTTCTTATGGTCATGAAGAATTTAAGATGTCTAATCCTAAATTATATTCACCCTGTCTCAGTAAGGTTCCTACACGAAAACTTACTTCTGATAACCAAGAGATGAACTCTATACACAGTGCCCAACCACCACTGGTCTAATTCAGAATGTTCCTATACAAATATCAAACATTCTGCTTCATCTCTAAGTTCTTCAAGTTCTTCTGTCAGGATGAATAGCCCTTCAATACCACTTTGACGTCGGCATAGCCCATGGGAACTTCCTACCAAAAGGGGGGCAGGATACTTCGTTCCTATGGTTCTTTACCTAAGATTACTTTGCTGTTTTGTCAATGCCTAGGCACTTAACACTGGGGGAAAATCTACCACGATACATTGATTCTCTGGTACTCTTCCATCAGGACGCCATGGCTTGAGCCCAAAAAACGGATTTTGAGCGAAGCGAAAAATCTATTTTTGGGTGAGATAGCCATGGCGTCCTGATGGACCCTCCCTACTACTTCGTCCAGTTTTGTTCCCACCCTACACAATTGTATCATGGTGATGGGCAGCAACTGGCTTCAGGATGAAGACGGGCGTGACGTCATCAGAGCAATGGCGTCCGTTTGTTTACGTCTCGAGTATCAGTAGTAGCCACGAGTGAGATTAGCTGTGGAACGGCTCCCAGCTATTCTCAGTCCTTACACACCGAAGCATTAACTCTGTTCGGGGTGAAGATAGCTATGTGGCACGTTCAGACATGCGTGTCCCCTGTTGTATTACGATGTCTTAAAGGGAAACCTTTGAGATACTCGCTCCAGAAGTTAGAATTCTGTGATAACCTGTGGTTAAATTCTCTGGGAATATCTTAGTAGTCTTATACCCAAGGAAGCTACCAAACAGGAACCTTCCATCAGGACGCCATGGCTATCTCACCCAAAAATAGATTTTTCGCTTCGCTCAAAATCCGTTTTGGCGAAGTATTCGCCATTTTGGCCTACGCTAGGCCATGTAGCCTAGTCGTTTGGTCCTAGTACTTCATGCATGAATTTGGTTTTTCCGAGTGTAATTAAAATTTTATTGAAGGTTTAGGCTATATTTTATACATTTTAGACTGTGTGGAATATTTCCAAGATTGTATACGTGTGAGTTTCGGTGAATTAGGTAATCGATTCTCTTGGTGCCTAGGCTAATTGCTTATGGAGCCTTAGTATACTTTATCATACTCCCCGGTTGCTTTCTTTTCTTCGGAGAAGGTATGCAATCCCTTTCCCTCTGTTTAAGCCTTGGGCTTATCCCTAAGTGGTTTTTTCCGAATTTATTTTCGATAAAACTATACTAGGGTGTTACTGTACCTTCCTGTTCCTGTAGTTATGGTTCAAGAGGGACAGAACAACAGAGTTTTTAGTCTGAGTCTGTGTTGTCTGGCTTGGGGCAGAGTCCCCCTCGCTGACCTAACACATACAAAGGGAGCTTAGCTCCCTTAGGTCACTACCGAAGGTTTCTGTAGTTATGATTCCTTCTTTTGTGATCGACCAGACTAAGTCCTGTTGCTGTTCTCGGGGGAGGATAAGTTCTTCCCTTGGGAGTAGCAACGCCTTCCTTGCTTTGGTGCTCTGGAAGCTGGCAAGTATTGCTGGCCTTTCCCCTTAGATCTCCCTTAGGCTAAGATAAGTTTCTTGGCTGCGGGTGATCTGTCACTAAAGCAAGGTTGGCAGGACCCTCTTGTCCCTTCCCCCTCTACCTCCGTAATGGCCTAGCCATTACTGTACTGTACCTTGCCGGCCGGCAGAGCAGGGGTCTTACTGTACTGTACGTCGTTCTACTTCTGGACCTAGTATAGGTTGGGATGTGGAATTGACTCAGCCCATTGCCGGCCGGCAGAGCTGCTGGCCGGCAAGGGTCTTATGTTTTCGAGTGCTGCCCGGACCTCTCTTGGTCCCTCATCCATGCCTGCCGGCAGAGCCGGACGGCATGGGTCAAGGAAGCCTGAACTAGTTTCTCCCCTTCCTTATATGCACTCTTTCGGTTGCCGGGCTTGGAGGTTGTGTACACTCTTATCCCGGCATCCATTCTATTTTTCTTCTAAGTGCTGTACCCGACCCGGCTGCCGGCCTATGGGGCCGGCTGCCGGCCTATGGGGCCGGCTGCCGGCCTATGAGGCCGGCAGCCGGGCAGGTGTAGTCCTCTGGTTCTTTTGCTGCCGGCTGGCATCGGTCTTGTACCTTTGCCGGCCGGCTTATGTCAGTCCTTGTCTGCCGGTCACCAAGAGTGTGGCCGGCAGCTGGGTACTACCTTGTGTAGTTGCTGGCCGGCAGCCATTGCCGGCCAACACTGGCTGTTACCGTCCGGCAGTTGCTGCCGACCGGCACAGGCATTTGAACCAGAGTGCTGCCGCCCTATAGCTGTTAAGTAGTATACTTTAAAGCTAGTTGTGGTGTGTGCCGGCCGGCAAAGGCAGGCCGGCACACATCCCCCTATACTGTACTAGTATTCTTCTGTATAGCATATACAGTAAGAAGAAAACTATAGTAAAGGTTTTGGTACAGCACTGTATCTTCTAACACTATTGTGTTTTCTTGCACATCCCTTTGCTGTTGCCCTCAGATAGGAAGCTGAGTTCTTCCCTGTCTATTATCCAGGATTTTAAAATCATTGCTTAGGTGTGAGCTCCACCTGTTTCCTCTGGAAACCTTGCATTGGTTACTCTAGAAGAGATAAACCATTTTTGATTTTATTATCTGGAAGGCTGCAACAATGGGTTGTGAGGGAAACACAAGTGTGTGTCTTTCCTTTCTGAATTGTTATGCTATACTATGCATATCCAGTGATACATAGTTCACTTGATACTCATGGAAATTTCTTCTCTTTACAGAAGGACACTCCGAAGTGGGGAAGTGCTTTCTGCAATGTCAGCAGCAAGAACCTCTGCGGACATGAGTTTTGTAGGACACACGCAGCATACGCTGTCTCCAAGGATGATCTCCGGTATTGGGACCCTCAGGTATGTACTGTGTGCACTAGCCTGATTAATGAGACATTTAAATAGCTAGGAAGAAGCTTCGTACCTGGGTAAGGGGCTTCCAAAAGAACACTTCTGGCCCTTATCTTCCAAGTGAGAAGATGAGGGCGTATCCTTTCCCTAAGGCATCAGCTGATGCAGTGTTTCCCCAGCTCAAGAGGAGATCCCCTAAGTTCAGATCCAGGTGGATGCTGAAGTCGCGGTCGCGATGCAAGACATCTAGCTAAATGACAGGATGTCTGATGTGGACGGGTGTCAGGAGGAAGACCTCCTGGCAGAAGCCCAGGATGAAGTTCAAGCCCCTCTACATCGGCCGGTCTCCCAGTAGAGCTGGGACAGGCCCTCTCTTCTATTGTTGGAATGATCCAACAAATGCAGAAGGAGAATCAGGAGAAGGCGGCTGCAATGGAACTGCGAATGCAGTGCCTTGCAGAATCACATGGGCCCCAGAAAAAGCTCAATGTGAAAGACCTTCCCTTGTGCTCAGATGCTAACCCATGGAGGTATGCTGAGCACATGCCGATGACGACTGGAAAGATCGTCATCTCGGATAAGCTGGGCTCAGTTCCCCTGGAGGGTGGAATTCTGGCCCAGCAAGGCATCATATCCGGACTGTTATGTCCGGCTGAGGAAGGAACCAGCTTCAAAGGAGGAGACAGAGCCGAAGGAGGTCATAGTGATGGACCATGCTAAGGCTCAAGCTCTACTTTCATCCTCGATGAAAGAGAGGGGCTTCTCTAACTCAAAGGTAGCTGCATTGAATAGGAAGCTCCCTTCCTTTGTGTCCTTGCCTACTAGAGCCTTCCCCCTTTTACAGAAAGGGTTTCTGGCTGTACTAAAAGCAATCGAGGCCGGCAAGTCTTGCCCCTCCCTAGAGGAGTGTAAACCCTTGTCGCTGGCCCTGCCTATGGACCACAAAGACTGGAAGGACGTCCATCTTACGTTCTCAGTGGGAAAGTTGGAGGCTGATATTGCCGGACGTCAGTTCGGCAAGGACCTCCCTAAGCTGTCTGACTTTCTTTTGCGAAGTGAGTTCGATACAAAAGAAAGACTGACTGCCTCAATGTCTCTTCAGACTACTCTCGAGGTCCATGAAATGTTCATGGTAGTGGCCAAGCCTCATCTGGCCACAGTGACGAAGGACCTTTATGGCTTCGTCAAGGCAAGGAGAGCTTGTAGGGAGTTCGTGTTTACCTCGGCTACGGTGAGGCACGAGCTAAAGAAACTAATCTCCTCCAACATTTGGGGAAAAGACCTTTTTCCCTACCGACTTGGTTAAAGAAGTTGTTGATAAAGCCGCCTTGGAGAATAGAAACCTTCTCCAGAAGGGGGGCCTAGCTATCAAGAGAAAGTCTTCCCCGGATGAGGGTCCTCAACCAAAGAGGAAGACTATGAGGACTAGGCTACCGTCTCGGCCAGCCAAGCCTCTTAGACAGCAACAGCAACTGCAATTGCCATTGCCCCCAGTGCCCCAGATCGTGGCACAAACCCCGACCACCTTTCAGTGGGTACCCCAGGCCGTGTCGACACAGTCCACGGCATTCACCCCAGCGTTCGAAGGGCAGTCTACTTCCTTTCGAGCAAAGCCTAGAGGAGCAGCCAGAGGCTCGTCTAGACGCCCCTCAAGGGGAAGGGGATTCAGGGGTGGTCGTGGTCAGGAAGGCAAGACCTCAGGACGGCAGTCCAAGTGAGGTGATACCGGTAGGAGGGAGACTTCTGAAATTTCGGGATCGGTGGACCTTCGATCCCTGGGCCCACAGCCTACTCAAGAATGGACTGGGCGGGAGCTGGTACAGCACTCCACCCCCGTACCTTCGGTTTTTCCAACACTCCACCCGCGTTATGGAGGAGTACGTTCAAGAACTGTTGGAGAAAAAGGGTGAAGCCCATCAATTTCTAAGGAAGGCTGTTTTGTGTTCCCAAGAAAGACTCGGAAAAGCTCAGAGTCATTCTGGACTTGTCGCCACTTAACAAGTTCATAGTGAATTGCAAATTCAAAATGCTAACACTGCAACACATAAGGACCTTACTGCCCAAGAGGGCATATTCCGTCTCTATAGACTTGTCAGACGCCTACTGGCACATTCCAATTAGCCATCGACTCTCCCCCTACCTAGGGTTCAGGCTACAACGAAGACTATACGCCTTCGGAGCCATGCCATTCGGGCTAAACATAGCCCCAAGGATTTTTACGAAGCTTGCGAGCGTAGCTCTCAAACAATTTCGCCTAAAGGGAATTCAGGTAGTAGCCTACCTGGACGACTGGTTGGTGTGGGCAGCATCCGAGACAGAATGCTTGCAAGCTTCCAGTCAAGTGATCCAGTTCCTAGAGTACCTAGGCTTCAAGATCAACAGAAAAAGTCTCGACTTTCTCCATCTCAAAAGTTCCAGTGGCTAAGATCCACTGGGACCTTCTGTCACACCGTTTCTCCACCCCGGCGAAGAAAAGGAAGGAGATAGCGGGTTCTGTCAAGAGACTTCAAGATTCCGAAAGGATATCAAGACACGAGCAGGAGAGAGTACTGCGCTCTCTCCAGTTTGCTTCGGTGACAGACCCAGTGCTAAGAGCACAGCTAAAGGATGCAATCGGAGTTTGGAGAAGTTATGCATCAAACGCGTGAAGAGATCTGAGAAGACCAGCCGCTTCGGCTAAGTACTCTTCTCAGGCCTTGGTCCAAAGCCAGACATCTAAAGAAGTCAGGTTCTTCTTCAGCCACCTCCCCCGTCGGTGACGATTCACTCAGACGCCTCGAAGGAGGGATGGGGAGGTCACTCTCATCGGAAAAAAGTCCAGGGGACTTGGTCCAGGCTATTCAAGACCTTTCTCATAAAACTTTCTAGAAGCTAGGGCAGTGCTCCTTACCTTAAAGAAAGTCTTCCCGCGTCATTCGTTCCACATAAAGTGGTGATAGACAGCGAGGTAGTTGTGAGATACTTGAATCGACAAGGATCGAGGTCACCACCTCTCAACCAGGTGATGTTGGCCGTCTTCCGATTGGCGGAAAAGAAGAAATGGTACCTGTCGGCAGTTCACCTTCAAGGAGTCCGCAATGTGACAGCGGACGCTCTATCCAGGTTCACACCGATAGAGTCGGAATGGTCCTTAGACGCAGGATCATTCTCCTTCATTCTGAATTAGTCCCAGAACTGCAGATAGACCTCTTTGCGACGAAAGACAACAAGAAGTTGCCCCTGTACGTGCCCCGTACGAGGACCCCTTAGCGGAAGCAGTGGACGCGATGTCCCTCGACTGGAACAGATGGTCCAAGATTTATCTGTTCCCTCCTCACAACCTTCTGTTGAGGGTCCTCAACAAACTGAGATCCTTCAAAGGGTAGCGGCAATAGTGGCCCACAAGTGGCCGAACAGCGTGTGGTTCCTCCTGGCATTGGAACTGTAGCTGAAGTTTGTACCACTACCAGATCCAGTTCTGACCCAGCGAGTCCAGAAGTCAACTGTCTGTGCTTCATTACAGAAAACCCGGACCCTGCAGTTCATGATTTTCTCTCCCTAGCGGTGAGAAAGCGTTTCGGGATTTCGAAAGCCAGTATAGACTTCCTTGAGGAATATAAGTGCAAATCTACTAGAAGGCAATATGAGTCATCTTGGAGAAAATGGGTGGCCTTTTGTCAAGGCGAAGATTCCGCAGGAGATCTTGACAGACTTCTGCTTATCTTTTTTCCCCACCTCCATGGTCAAGGGTTGGCAGCGAACACGATTTCAGCGTGTAAGTCTGCTTTGACAAGACCCATTCTATATGCCTTCCAGGTCGACCTAGGTAACGAGATCTTTAATAAAGTCCCGAAAGCCTGTGCTAGGCTCAGACCTTCAGCACCTCCAAAGCCCATTTCATGGTCTTTAGACAAGTTCTTCATTTCGCTTCTCTGTTGAGCAATGAAGAGTGTGCGTTAAAGGATTTGACACAAAAAGTTATTTTCCTATTTTGCACTCGCGTCCGGGGCCAGGGTTAAGTGAGATTGTAGCCTCTCGAGAGAGGCAGGTCGTGTTTAGTTCCTGGATGGGGAAGAACTGAACCTGTTTCCGGATCCTATGTTTCTCGCCAAGAATGAGTTACCCACCAACAGGTGGGGTCCCTGGAGAATCTGCCCTCTGAAAGAAGATGCATCTCTATGTCCAGTAGAATGCCTAAAGGTCTATCTTCATAGAACTTCAGACTTCAAGGGTGGTCAACTATTCAGGGGAGAAACATCAGGCTCAAATTTATCTCTGAATCAACTCAGAGCAAAAATCACATATTTTATTCGCAGAGCGGATCCTGACAATACACCCGCAGGTCACGATCCGAGGAAAGTTGCCTCATTCTTAAATTTCTTTAATTGTATGGATTTTGAACATCTCCATTCATACACTGGCTGGAAGTCTTCCAGAGTGTTCTTTCGCCACTATGCGAAGCAAGTAGAGGAACTAAAAGAGATCTGTGGTAGCAGTGGGTCGCGGTGTTAACCCTACTGTTTAACTCTGCGAGGAACAGTGGTCTTAATTGGGACAATTAATTCCAGGGTGAGTGTGTAGTTACATA